>NC_045732.1:100107613-100171687 GCF_009834535.1 Camelus ferus | reverse complement strand
GATTCTTCTGTGTAAATTCAGTTACAAACTCATCAGAGTTGAAAAGATACCCCTGTAAGTAAATGCAGTTGCTTTAGGATAAGTATTGCAGTAAGCGTGTCAGGACCAAGTCAGCTCCCAATATAGAGCACTGATTTAGTAGACTGATGCTTAAGTTACAGACACATTTCAGAATAATCAAGAATCCTTTCACATACGGACTTCATCATGTTGATTGCAAGGAGTTCTCAGAAGTTTATACACACAGAGCGAGTTATACTTTTGCAGAGAAGTAAAAGTCACAGGAGGAAGAGAAAGAAGAAAGCATATTCAGGGGCAGTTGGGGGACAGTCCCACCTCCCTGTTGGAGGATTGTGGTCAAGCTAGGGAGGAAGAGTCTCCTTGCAAGAGAGCGGGGCGGGAAGTGGGCGTGGTGTGGAGCACCAACTGAACACCTCTGCTACTGATCAAAGAGTCCGTCTACTGCTCTGCTCTGTCCTTCGAAGCTGAAGGGAACAAGGCATAATACACACAACGGAGTATTATTCAGCCACAAAAGGGGAAAAGATTCTGACACATGCTACACTGTCGCTGAACTGTGAAGACATGGTGCTGGGGGACAGAAAGCAGGTACAAAAGGACAAATATTATATGGTTCCACTTACATGAGGCCCTTAGAATAGTCAACTTCAGAGATAGGAAGTGGAGTGGGGGGGTCCCCAAGGGTGGGGGAAGGGGAGTTACTGTTTAATGGGATTTCTGTTTGAGAAGATGACAGAAGTTCCACACGTGGATGGTGGAACGGCTGCACAACAGTGTGAACAGACTTAATGACACTGAAATGTACATTTTTAAATGGTTAAGATGGTAAATTAAATGTCATGCATATATTATCACCACAAAAATAACCCTTTGTAAATCCAACTTAGACAAGTTTTAAGTAAAGGCATGATGTTTCACTTACAGTCTTCTGAAGGACTATTTTCATGTTGGAGGTTCCATTAAAAACTTGCTAATTGTGTATATGGGTGTCTTATAAAAGTAGGAACTTGGAGAATTCCATAATTATCCTAAATAATAAAGATTCGGAATTACTACTGACCACAACAAACCCAAACCATGCAAACTATTTTCCTTTTTCATAGACTACAAACTAAATGGAGTGCAACTGAATCGATACCTATGAATTTACACGCATGATCGTAGTGTCAAAAATACATTTCTTAATGCAAAGGAAAACACAATTTAGGAACAGAAACCCAGGGACATTCTTTTGTAAACGTATAGTCATGCTGAGTACTGAGTCATCGCAGGAGGCTCAAAAGTGTGTAGTTCCTTATCCTGGTGCTTCAAAATCAATGCTACTAAACTACTGTGAAAGCAGATGGAGAGCAATATTCAACATATGCAAAGTTTGGGGTCCTATCCCAACCAGCTGACCTCGTGCTATTGATATCTGGGGGCAGAAAACTGTTCGGTGTGTGAGGGGGGGGGCTATCCTGTGCATCGCAGGATACTTGCCAGCATCCCTGCCCTCTGCACACTCAGTGCCAGTATCACACACACACAGCCCCCAATCATAACCATCAAATTCGTCTCCAGACTTTGCCAAGTGTCCCCTGGGGGTAAAGTTGCCCCCAGTTGAGAACCACTGTCCTAAACCAGAAATATATCTTTGGGAACCGCCGTGTCTACAAAGAAAACCAAATGGAAACATGAAGGAAAAAACATACTTTGATTTGGTAAAAGAGCCTGAAATAGCCAAAGATGTCAGAAAGGAAAGAAATCTCTCATTATTTTCAGGGCCACTTTACTACCAGAATCTACAGCCAATTTTAAGAGCTTATTCTTGAATTTAATTAATCAGCCCCTAACATCCGTCTGGGTCAGATTCCACCACGAAGGAATTCACTAGGCTTTCAATCCGTTAGCTGGGGCATCACTGCCCCCAACACCCCTTTCCCAGTCTGCGAGGGTTCGAGGGGGAGGCAGTAAGCAGTAGCTTCTTGAGAGAAAGAGTTTCCCTGATAATCTACAGAGAGGCAGTGTCTGCGGGGCTCCTGTGTGTGGTCTGGGTACTCAAGAAGACAAACCTGGTTTGAAAGCCGTCTTCAAGGGGGGAAGCAGCTCAGCAGAACAAGGGGCTTGGCTACATCTGGGCGGGTCTGTTTCTGTCCATGAAAGGACAGGGCCGGGTCCAGCGCTGCTCCTCTTTAGGGGGTTGGGGTGCTCACTCTCCGCATCTGCTTGGCCAGAGCGCTCCCTCCCGAACAGGGTCCTGAAGGTGCAGAAGCCCAGCATGACTGATCGCTGGAGCCTCAGGCCTCCAGCCAGCAAAGGGATGCAGAGAAGAGCCGCAGGAGGGGTCAGTTTGCAGTGCTGGCTCCTCGCTGAGCAGGCTGCCTGTGCTACCCCTGAGGCTCTGGGCTTCTCCAGGACGCCCCGTCCTTGTCTGGAGAAAGAGGCAACCCGCCTCCCCAGGCGGCAGGAGGAATAAACGGGACCTGAAAACAGTCTGGCCCACACACTGAAGCCTGTGCACTGATGTTTACGGCAGCCCTGTTTGTCACAGCCCCAAAGTGGACAGATCCCAAACGCCCTTCCACCAGTGAGTGGATGAATAAATGCTGGTGCATCCACACACAGACCTTCGAGTCAGCACTGCAGAGGCAGGAGCTGCTGACACACAGCACACCGTGGATGGATCTCAAGGGCCGCAGGCTGAGTGAGTAAAGGCAGTCTCACGAGGCCACGTGCGGGGTGAGTTCATTGATGTAAGTCTTGAAAGGAGGACCCACTTGTGGCCTGGAGCTGGAGAGGGTGACCCTGCAAAGGAGGCATGATGAACTGTTCTTGCGGGGATGGAGCGGTTCAGCCACAGACTGTGGTGGTGGCTGCTCACGTCTGCACGTGTGATTACACGTCACACAACTGCCACATGTGCGTGCCCGCACACACGTGCACATAAACACTGGTGAAATCCAGATAAGGTCTGCCTGTGCGCCAGCGCTGGCAATGTCAATGTCCTACTTTTGATAAGGCCGGATCTTTGCACACAACGTCATCACTGGTAGGGGAGGGTGCTCGGGAACTCACTGTACTATTCTTGCAACTTCTTGCGGAGTCTAACATCATTTCAAAATAGAAGGCTTCAAAAATAAGTGTCTGATTGTTGCACAGAGAAACAAAATGTGGCCTACTCGTACCATGGATAGTACTTGGCAATAAAAAGGAGTGAAGTACTGAGAACCCTGAGAACATTAAGCTGAGTAAAGGAAACCAGTCAGAAGGAACACAAGCCATGCGACCTCATTTATAAGAAACATCCAGGGTGCGCAAACGCACAGACACCAAAGGCAGACTGGTGGCTGTCAGGGGCTGGAGGAGGCGGGACTGGGGAGTGACTGCTAATGGGCAGGAAATTATCTGGGGAGTGGTGACATGGTTTAAAATCGATTGTGGGGATGGCTGCGCAACTCTGGGAACATAGTAAAAACCACTCAGCTGCACGCTTCAAATGGGTGAACTGTCAGCTATGTGAATTGTCACTCAATAAAGTTGTCACCAAATACGGCGGTGTCGGGCACAGGTAAGTGTGACATGAGTGTTTTGCCATAATTTACTGTTTTCTCTTCACTGTGCGGGCTGGTTCTAAGAGTCATCCTTGGTGCTCTTTCAAACGACCCTGGTGGGGAGTGTCTGTCAGTTGCGTCCAGGCAGAAGAAGATGGCAGCAATGACGCTAAGAAGATCAGAGCGGGTCTCCCGTGGGCAGTGCGTAGACAGGTCCGGTTCAAATTCCCTGTCTTTTCCTTACGCCTTCTCTGCACCCTCCCCGCAGCACTCCCCAGCATTCCACCAGGTAGCTTATCAACTTTTCCCTAAAGACAGAAAGCTTTCTTATTCCTGGTTCCTCACCTTTGCTTGTATCTAGGGCCAGGGATCACAGGGACCCTTAGTGCCAGTTTCTCTTAGTTCTTTTCATCAAGTGGCAGCCACTGTCTTCTCTGAGCCTCAGAAGCTCCATTTCCATCCCCACTGACCTCCTGGATGGAGAGGGGGCATCCCAGTGTGAGGATGCCTTTCCTCCTTTGCCACTCCCTCCCCACCGAATCTGTCCAGCACCAATTTTCTTTTTCTTTTTTCTCTTATCAGATTTTGTGAGAATCCTCCTCTATTTCCAAGTGAGAGACACTCTGCTAGAGTTCAGTAGGTGTTCTGTGAAATTCATTGGGTGTGTAGATGTAATTCTTGGTCTATTTGCGGGAGAGGGTGACTTATGAGTCTCTCTACTCTGCTGTCTTGGCTCTCTCCCAAGTATTTTTTTTAGCCGAATATAGCCTTGCTTTCATGCAGTTCCTTTGTACTCATATTTAAACTATATACATTTTTACGTTTATATGTCCAATGCAATTATTCACATAGTTTATATGATTGTTTTTAAAATAATTTTTGACAAATGGAGAATATGCAGCAATTACACTATTTATAATAATAGAATTACTTTAATCTTTGTTTTTTCATATGTATTCAGTTGCTCTTGTGGTTATCTTGCTTTCAACTGCAAAAATTTCCTGAGTGTTTCTTGTAATGCCACCTGCTAGCTAGGCTTTTCTTACCCATTATTTATCTCAATATATATTTATTTCTTCTTCTTTTTTGAAGGTATTTTTTGGATCAAATTTTTCATTGGCAGTCTTAACCCTTTGAGTATATTATCTCACTATTTTTATTTTACTGTATTTGTGTGCCTATGTGTCTTTTTGATTTTTACTCTGCTTAAAATTTGTCGAATTTCATGGATATAATTTTTTTTAAAATTTGGAGATTTTGCAGCCATTATTTCTGCAAATTTTTTGGTCCATCTTATCCTCTCCTGTTACACAAGTTGCTGCATTTAATGTTATCCCACAAATACCTGAGCTTCCGTTTATTGTTCTTTTTTTTTCCCTTCTGCTCTTAGACTACATAGTCTCTATTGATTTACCTTCAAGTTTGGCAATAGTTGCTTCCTTCAGTTTAAATCTATTGTTTAGTTCCTCTAACAAAATTTTATTTCAGTTATTGTACTTTTAAGCATCTGAATTTTCATTAAAAATAAATTCTTAGCTTTTTATGGATATTCTCTGTTAGGTCCAAGAGTTTCATTATAAATTTCTTTACCTCTTTAATCATGGTTTCTTTTAGTACTGTAAAAATATTCACCTTAGGTATTTTGAAACCTTTGACAAATCCAACATCTGAATTTTGAATCCAAATCCAGTTTCTATGTCATAGTTTTCCCCTCAGTATGTTAGATATACTTTCCTCTTTTATTTGCATGTATTATGTACAGCACGGTTGTTAGTAGATTAGTATGCCTCCATTTAGCAGTCAATAATCTTATGATAAATAATCTTACTTGTTTATCTTATATCATTGCCTCTAAACTATGGAAAGGTTTGGCTAAAAAAGTCAGGACCTTGTTTTTCTTTTAATTTTTGTGAATAATTTTGACATAGATATCTGTATCTCTTTTAATTTTTCAGTGGTGTTCTTCGTATATGCTCTTCTGTTGTCTTTAAAGCCAGTAATTCTTGGGTGATTTGTACCAAAGAGAAACTATTGGAAAAATTCATAGGCAGCATTGAACTGTTTGTGGAGGCAAGTATGTGTGTATTTCTGCTAATAAATGAAAATCTACTGGAAATGAGATAAAACCAAGCATAGACAATATTGTCCAGGGAAAATTATAGGCAGCTTGTGATATGAGAAGCCATGGGAATTTCTTAGAGGCTCCTTCCACTGCTTATGTTTTCCATTATGTTTATATGCTGGTTGCAGCTACAGTGGTATTAGTGGCAGCATATAATGTTACAGATAAACAAGCTTATATGACATCTATCTTTCATTCAACATGTGGGTCAACTAAATTGGTATGGGCTCAGTTTGCTATTATAATATTTAGTTTAACATCTGGATATTGTTGTTGAATGCATAGGAAAATAGTCACATCTTGACAGGTAAAATTTATTGAGAGCTTAGCTAGGGAGACACATTATGCTATGTGTTCAAAAATCAAATTGGCAGAAGCCAGTCGAGCATGTGCTTCATTTTGCTGTCTTATGTATTACTGCTTCTAAGCCTATATGCATGTTTGGTTTAGTGTATAATTTCTTCCTATTCCTGGCTCAGATTGCTGTGCATTAGTGCTTGAGGATATCTGCCAATTGTCAATAGTAAATAGCAGAGGTGAGATATGGTTTACAGGTGCCTCCAGAAGTTTAATTAAAAATAGTTTAGGCATGCACAAAAATCATCCTGAACTGTGTGAGTATGGATAATCACACAAGCGATCCTCACACAAGAAAAGATGTTTCAAAAATAGGAATACATTTTATTATATATTTGGCCCATTTCTACCCCTGTTTACTGTGATACTGCTGTTTCAGTGGATGGCCACATATTCCATGCCTTCTGTTCTAGGAGAATCATTTCTAGACAACTGAATTGTTTACCTTTAACAGCCTTAGAAGTGACTTCTTGAGAGGCAGCACTGTGACTCTGTTAATATATTTCTTCCCAGATTTGCTTTGCTAATGGGCTTCTCATTTTTCAATAGTTTCTGTGAGATGATTGTGTCCATTTATTAATATCTTCAGAATTGTAACATTGAGGCTATTTGCATTAGTTGTTTCCCATGTCCTTATTAGTAGTGGCTTTGGTAAATCTAGCAAACTTATAACAGATGTTAGGAAATAGTAGTAAATTTGGGTGGTGAAGTTTCCGTGCAGATCATAGATTTCTCCCATTTTTGTAAATGCTCTTATAACGAGATGTCAGGAAACTATCATCAGAAATCGGCTAGAAAAAAAGGTAAATCATTTTGATAGCCCTGAGCATTTTCAAACAGAAATTTAAAACGGATTGAGGTCTTGCAGTGATGCAGTCTTAGACTGCTAGAAGTAATGTTAAAGTTTTGTCATGTCTCTTAGTGTTGGGGTTTGAATGGAGTGGTTGTGCCAAGAGTTTCTGCAGTTCTTAGGAAAGACAATATATAAACTAATTACCTTTAGTCATTTTAAGAAACACATGGCTGGCTCAGCCCAAGGACTGGAATGTTGATATCTCTCCAGGAAAGGAGAGATAGCCAAGAAAAAATAATGACATCCATAATAAAATAATTGAGTGTCGCAACAGCAGAGACATTCTAACTGCTACCAAAGGCATCTCTCTCAACTGCAACTAAGTGACTAGACTTAGCTGGCCATCTTTGCCTCATTGCTTACTTTTTGCCAAAAGAGTTTCCAGCAGAAATAATACGTATACTTTTAAAAGAATCCCAAACACCAGCCAGGATACAGGGAAATCCCTCTACTACAGCCTCTTATATGGATAGAAAAGCAGCCCACAATTGTTTTAGAAGCGTGCACTCCATTTTTCCTGTTCAGACACATAAGTCCAACATCTGCCAATAGGGGAAGGGGAGAGGTGAGGGACCACAGGCAGGTGAACCAATCTTCCTCCTGGGCATGTGTCAGCTCACGGGGGCTGAACAACTGGAATTCAAGGAGGTGAGGAGCCCAACTGAAAAAATGCACAAGGAGCTGCCATACCGTGAGACAGAGCGCAACCAGAGCTGACGTGGAGCCAAGCAGCAGTTTACTCTATTGCCCCAAGGTGGTGTGCAAGCTCTGTGGTACAGTTGTCCTGCTTTTATCTATTTTCAGCCAGCACACGTGCAGTGTTCATTTCTTTGTTCATGACGATTATATAATACCACTAGTGCATGAGTACTTTTATTTTCTTTGTTCTAGGACATATATAACCAGCACAAGCATACAATCATCCTTTACTCTATACTACAAACACGTTGTTGTGGCCTTGACTCCCACAGCCCACTTATCCGAGGCCACTGACAGCATGTCTGACCTCAAAAGTCAGTTGTAATGGCATGGATTTACTTAATAACCGGCAGTATGTCTTGGTCAGGCAAAAGAATCACCAAAAGAGCTTTTAAAAAATAGACTGCAATGCAGCACAGAGTGAATGTCACACCAAACTGGCATAGATATGTTCTGAACCACGTAAATCTAAAAAACTTAAAAACAGCCAAGGTCAATTTGTAAACTAATTATGTAGACACCATTCCAGTTCTCAGAATTTGTCCTATCTATTATTACCACATATTGGGTATAGTGCTAAGAAGACAAAGGACTCATACAAGGGGAATCATACAAAATTGGTCTTTTTGTAAATGACTTATTTTCCTTAGCACAAAACTCTTCAAAATTTATCTATTACAGTATAAGTCAGAATTTCTTTACTTTCTGAAGCTGAATAATACTACACTTTCTATGTACATTGTGCTTTCCTTATCCAATTACCTATGAATTGACATAATTTATTTCTGTTTTAGTTATTATGAATACTGCTGCTTTATTATAAACAAATAACTTTCAACTAACCTCTGTAAGACTGTGTTTTCAATTCTCTAGCATATACACCCAGAATTAAAATTGTGTTATCATACAGTAATCCCATTTTTAATTTTTCAGAGAAACATGATACTATTTTTCACAACACCTATAACATTTTATATTCCCATTGACAATGTGCAAGACTACTTATTTTTCCCTATTTTTTAACACTTGCTTTTTCTTTTTTCTCCCTGATGGACTTGAGATGGTATTTTATTTCAGTTTTGATATGAATTTCCTATTGATTAGTTGAGCATTTTTCATATGCTTATTGGTGATCAGTATATCATCTTTGGATAAATGTCTATTCAAGTCTTTTGCCCATTTTTAGTCAGGTTGGAATTTTTTTTGCATGTGAATGAATATTAGGCATTCTCTCTAAATTCTGGATATTAATCCCTAAGCAGATAAAATGTTTGAAAATATGTTCTGATTATGTAAATTGTTTTTTTTATTCTATGGATACTGCCTTTTGATGTATACATTAACAAAATTTATTGTCATATTTGTTTTCGTCGTGGTGGCCTGTGCCTTTGGTGACATATCCAAGAACTCATCGGCAATTCCAGTATCACGAAGCTTTGACTGAAGTTTCCTCTTCAGGGTTACATAGTTTTAGGTCTTGTATTTAGAGCACAGATTCATTTGAGTTATTTTCCTGTAACTATTTAGTTTTTGTATTACCGTTTTTGAGATTACTTTTCTTCAGTGAATGGAAGTTTTCTTTGTACATTTGTCAAAATTATCAAACTGCATATGTGAGGATTTCTTTATGTACTCTACTTGATTCATTAACCTCTATGTCTCTCTTTCTGCCAGTATCACACTATTATATTGAAGGTTTAAAATACATTTTAAAGTAAGGAAGTGTAGTTCTCCTGACTTACCCTCTTTCACATTTTTGGTTAAGTCTTAAGTAATTTGTTCTCTCCCATGTTAATGTAAATAAAATTGTCTTAATTTTTTTTCAGACTGTGCATTTTAATGGATATAAGTTGATTTGGGGTGGTGACTTTGTATGTGGCTATTAGGCTGAATTTATTGATTATAGTCGTGTGTGTGTGTGTGTGTGCGCGCGCGCATGTGTTTACAAAGTCCTTACAGTTTTCTACACAGAACTGGGTCATAAAGATTTAATTTTACAATTTCCTTTTAAATTTAGATATCTCTGATGTCCTTCTTGCCTTTTCTCTCTGCTTGTAACTTTCAATGTTAAGTAGAAGTAATGAGTAGACATCTTTGCCTCATTAATGATCTTAGAGAAAAAAGTATTTATTATTTTTCCCATTGGATATAAAGTTCATGTAGGTATTTCATATGTACCTTCTATTATGTTGAAGTAGGTTTCTTCTATTCCAAGTTGTTGAACATTTTTATCATAAAAGTGTGTTGAATTTTGTCATCTTCATGTTCTACAACCATTGAACGAATCAGTTTTCTTCATATGTTAATGTGTTGCATTAAAATGATTTATTTTCACATGTTGAAACACTTACATACCAGAGTAAATCTCACATGGCTATTACTATTTTCTGTTTGCTATTTGGCTGAATTACATTTGCTAAAAGTATTTAATTGATACATAATTGACATATAATATTAGTTTCAGATTTACAACATAATGATTCAATAACTATATGTACTGTAAAATGATTACCATTAAAGATCTTGTTATAATCTGTCATTATGCATAGTTTTTGTGTGTAATGGGAACTTTCAAGATATACTCTTAGCAACTTCCAATATGCAGCGCAGTATTAATTATTGACACCATGCTGTATAGTACATGCCTATGACATTTATATTATAACTAGAAATTTTTATTTTTGTCCACCTTAACTTTTTGCCCACCCCATCAACCTACCTCCTCTGGCAACCACCAATCTATAAATGGTACTTATAAATTCATTTGTTTGTTTTTGATTCCACAAATAAGTGAGCTCATAGAGTAACTGTTTTTTTTTCTGTCTGACATATATAGTACTTTCTTTATTATTTTATCCATAGGTCAAGACTTAGGGTGTTTCCATATCTTAACTATTGTGAATAATGATGCAATAAATATGAGGGTAACATATATATTTTCAGAATAGTGTTTTAATTATCTTTAATAAGTACTCAGAAGTGGAAGTGTTGAATCACATGAAAGTTTTAGTTTTAGGGTTTTTTTCTGAGGAAACTCCATACTGTTTTCATAGGGGTGTATCACTTTACACTCCCAAGTACAGTCCACAAGAGATCCAATTTCTCACATTCTCATTAACATTTGTTAATTCTTGTCTCATGATAAAAGCCATCCTCACAGATACGAGGTAATATCTCATTGTAGTTTTCTCCATTTCCCTTATGATTAGAGACATTGAACACCTTTTCATGAATTTGTTGGCAATTTGCCTGTCTTCTTTGGAAAGGATGTCTAGATTATCCATTCAGAATTTTATCCTGAATAAAAGTGTATTTAAATCTCTGGTCAAGGTGTGGTAGGACCACAAGCTTGCCTCTCCCCAAGACTACAGCAAAATCACAAATGACTGCTCAACAACCATTGGAAAAAAGACTGGAACCTAGTAAAAAAAAAAGATCTTCAACTGGAAACATTAAGAGGGAACCACAGCAGGAGAGCAGGAGGGGGTGCTCACCGTATAATCAGGCCCCATACCCCTGGTGGGCAACCTACATGCTGAAGAATAATTAAGCCACAGAGGCCCTCCCACAGGAGTGGGAACCCTAAGCTTCACATCAGGCTCCCCAGCTCAGGTTCTGGCACTGGGAAGAGAAGGAGACCCCAGGACATCTGGTTTTGAAGGCCAGCAGGGCTTGGCTCCAGGAGCCCCACAGGACTGGGGGAAACACAGACTTCATTCTCTTGGGAAGCACACACAGAATGTCACATGTACCAGGTCCAAGGGCTGAGGCAGTGATTTCATAGGAACCTGGCTCAGACCTGCCTGCTGGTCTTGGAAGGTCTCCTGGTGGACACCCCAGGAGTGTTCATGTACATGAGCTTTCCTGGAGGCTGACTTCTTGATTGGATCATTAGCACCAAGACCCAGCCCCACACAACAGCCTGTAGGGAAGCCTCAGGCCAAACAACAAGCAGGGTGGGAACACAGCCCCACCCATCAGCAGACTTCCTGAGCCACAAAGGCCTCTAGACACGGCCCTACCCACCAGAGGTCCAGGACAAAGCTCCACCCAGCAGTGGGCAGGCACCAGCTCCCCCTGCCAGGAAACCTGCATAAGCCTCTAGTCCAGCCTCACCCACCAGGGGCAGATACTAGAAGTCAGAAAACAACAATCCCAAAGCCTGTGGAAGGAGTCCACAAACACAGGCCAGACTCTGCACTGGGACTGGCCCAATCCTGGCCTTTGGGTGACAAGAGAGGCATGTACTGCTGGGATGCACAGAACATCTCCCACAGAGGGCCACCTCTCCAAGGTCAAGGAACGTAACCAACCTACCTAAAAGTACAACTAGAAACGTAGACAATTTGAGGTGGCAGAGGAATGTCTCCCAGGCCAAGGCACAAGATAAAATCCCAGAGGAAGAAATAAGTGATGAGGAGATAGGCAATTTATCTGAGAAAGAGTTTGAAGTAATGATGGCCAAGATGTTCAGAGAACTCAGGAGGAGCATAAATACACAGAGTGAACTTTTTAGCAAAGTCTTGGAAAATATAAAGAATACCCAAACAGAGTTGAAGAATAAAATCACTGAAATGAACAATATACTAGAAGGAACCAAGAATAGACTAAATGAGACAGAAGAACAGATCAGTGAGCTAGAAGACTACTGGAAATCATTAGTGGAAATCATTAGTGGATTAGCGGAAATCATGACAGCAGAACAGAAAAAAGGAATAAAAAGGAATGAAGAGAGTTTAAGAGAACTCTAGGACAACATGAAGCACTCTAACATTTGCATTAAAGGGTCCCAGAAAGAGAAGAGAGAGAGAAGTGACCTGAGAAAATTTTTGGAGAGATAATCACTGAAAAATTCCCCAACTTGGGAAAGGAAACAGTCACCTGAGTCCTGGAAGTACAGAGAGTTCTACACAGGATCAACCCAAAGAGGAACACACCAAGCCACATAGTCATCAAACTGACAAAAATTAAGGATAAGGAGAAAATATTAAAATTAGAAGAGAAAAAAAGCAACAAATAACATACAAGGGAACTCCCATAAGGTCATCAGCTGATTTTTCAGCAGAAACTCTACAGGCCAGAAGGGAGTGGCATGACATATTTAAAGTGATGAAAGAGGGAAACTTACAACCAAGAATACCCTATGCAGCAAGGCTCTCGTTCAGACTTGATGGAGAAATCAAAAGCGTCACAGATAAACAAAAGCTAAAAGATTTCAGCACCACCAAACCAGCTCTACAACAAAAGTTAAAGGATCTTCTCTAATCTTCAAACTACAAGAAAAGAGAACAAAAGGAAGAAATAGGAAGAAAAAGATCTACAAGATTGTTTTGGCAGTCTGGGGTTTCTTATGGGTCTGTGTAAGTTTTGGTACTGTTTGTACTAGTTCTGTTAAGAATGTTCTGAGTATTTCGACAAGTGTTGTATTGGATCCGTAGACTGCTTTGTGTAGTATGGCCATTTTGATAGTGTTTATTCTTCCAATCTAAGAGCACAGGGTATCTTTTCATTTTTTTTTTTTTTTTTTGCATTATCTTCAATTTCCTTCATCAATCTTTTACCGTTTCACAGCATCAGTTACCTCCTTGGTTAAGTTTATTTCTAGGCATTTTGTTGTTTTTGATGCAATGGAAATGTTTATGCTAGTTAGAAAATTCTGGTTTTTGAAGTGAGAAAAAAAAAGTGAAGAAAGGGCTGCAAAAGGCAAAATGTCTTCTTTCTTATGGGTGAGTTATATTCCATTGCATGTATATGCTGCATCTTCTTTATCCATTCGTCTGTTGATGTGCATTTAGGATGCTTCCGTATCTTGGCAATTATAAATAAGGTTGCTCTTAATAGTGGGGTTTATGTATCTTTTTAAATTAATTCTTATTTTGTGGTTTGCTTTATTCCTTTGGTAACTATGTAAGTTTAAAAAGCTAAAGCTGTAAACGCTCTTAGAAACAATGAACAGTACATATACGTAAATTTAAAAAATACGTGCAGTATATTGTGTGTATGTATTTACATGCAATATATTACACATGTGCAGTCAAATTCTAACAGTTGCACCTCATAAAACTGAAAACTGGAAGTCTGTTTAAGTTAATTTCAATCAGGTTTGTTTGTTGCTACTGAATAGCATACGTTTTTTATATTTTGGATACTAACACTTCATCAGATACATAGTTTACAAAAATTTTCTCCTGTTTAGTAGATTGCCTTTTCATCTTCTTGATGGTGTCCTTTGCTGTGCAGAAGCTTTTTAGTTTGATGTAGTCCCATTTGTTTATATTTGCTTTGTTTTTGGTGTTGAATCAAAAAGTTATTGCCAAACCAGTATCTGCCTTTTCTTCTGGGAATTTTTTTGGAGTTAGGTCTTACATTCTTTAATCCACTTAGAATTAATCTTTGTGTATGGTGTAACATAGTCATTTAGTATCAAATTTTTGCCTGTGGCTATCCAGTTTTCCTTACACTAACTGTTGAAAAGAGTATTTTTTTCTCCTTATGTACTCTTGGCTCCACTGTCATAAATTAAATGATCATATATATGCATTTTTTTTTCCTGGCCTGTATTCTGTTCATTTTAGTACATGTGTCTGAATGCCACTGATACCTTTTTAAAGATTGGGTAGCATTTATTTTTTTTAATACTGTTTATAGCTTATCCTAAGTGTTATGCATGTTCTTAATTGAGGTGAACTTGGTATATAATATGTTTCAGAAGTACAACATTATAATTCTACATCTATATACACTACAAAGTGATTACCACGAAAAGGCTACTTACTATCTATCATGCAACCGACTCCCGTTTATGCATTCTGCTCCTCCCTAACTCCCTTCCCCTCTGGTACCCACCAATCTCTTCTCTGTATCTGAGCTCATTTTTGTTTTGTTTGTTCTTTTGTTTTCAGTATTATTTGGTATTTTTTAGATCCCACATATAAATGAAATTACATGGTATTTGTCTCTCAGTATGATTTATTTCATTTAGGGTAATTCCCTCTAGGCCCATCAATGTTGTCACCAAATAGAGATTTTATATATTATTTTTTATGGTTGACCACACTATACACTCACACATGTATCTCATTCTTTTCTTTTCTGCCTGTGCATTGATGGACTTAGATTATTTCTGCATTCTGGCTACCATAAATGACACTGCTTTAAACTTAGAGGTTCATATGTCTTCTAAAATTAGTATTGTAATTGTATTTTTGGGTAAATACTTGAAATTGAAATAAATAATTATTTGCTATTTATATTCTTAATTTTTAAAGAAATTCTCATACTGTTTTCTATCGTGGCTGCACCAATTTACATTCACACCACAGTGCACAAGGTTTCCCTTTTCTGTGTGTCTTCTCCAATACTTATTTCTTGTCTTTTAACTAAGATTCTATCTAAATAGTGTGGAGTGGTATTTCATTGTATTTTGACTTACATTCTTATAGTTATTATTGATGTTGAAAAAATTTTCATGTTGGCCATCTGTATGTCTTAGAAAAAATTTATATACTCTGCCAGTTTTAAAAATTGGATTGTTTAGTTTTTGTTGTTAAGTTGTAAGAGTTCTTTATAAATTCTGGATATTACCTCCAGAAGAGTATCTTCTCTCATTTAGCATGCTGCATTTGTTTTGATGATGGTTTCCTTTGATGTGCAAAAGCTTCGTTTGAGGTAATCCAAACTATTTTTGCTTCTGTTTTCTTTGATTTTGGAGTAGATTCAGAAAAAACAATACATATGGTTTTATTTTCCTTCTGGTAGTCTTACAGATTTGGGTCTTGTGGCTGGGGTTTGTGTTGCCCCATAAATTCTACAGTTATTTGCTCCACTGCTCTGAAAAATGGCATTGGAATTATAGAATTGCACTGAATTTTGTAGATTTCTTTGGGTAGTTTGGACATCTTGACGATATTAGTTCACCCAATTTGTGAGCACAGTGTATCTTTATATGTGTTTGCATCTTTTTTCAGTTTCTTTCATCAGTGTCTCATGGTTTTTACTGTACATGTTTTTCATCCCCTTGGTTAAATTTAGTCCCAGACATTCTATTCATTTTGTTGCAGCTGTATGTGAAATTCTTTTTAAATTTTCTATTTTGTTATTAGTGTATGGAAACACCACTGACTTTCCTTCTGTATATTGATTTTGTACCCTGCAAAATTCACTTATTAGTTATAACCACTTTTTGACTGACTCTTTTAAGTTTTAACATACAGTATCATGTCATCTGCAAATAGTGAGTTTTACCACTTCCTTCCTAACTTGGATGCCTCTTTTCTTCATTAATTTGTCTGGATAAGCTTTCCAATACTATATTAAAGTATCAAAAGTGGCATTCTTGCCTTGTTTCTGACCTCAGAGAAAAGGCACTGAGTTTTTCATGGTTGAGTATGAGATATCATTGGTTTTCAGTCTATTTTAGGTTGAAACGACTTAAGTTTGAACACATTCTAAAGCTCTACAGTCTTACTCCCCAATACACTTACGTTTTCAATGTCACTTTTTACGTTTTTAATATTGTGTATCCCTTATTATAATTACATAGATTTTCCCCCCATACTCTTCTCTTTTGATCTTTACACTAATGTTATAAATGATAATTTCACTGTCTTTACTATATACTTGTTTGCCAGTGAGATTATATTTTCGTATGTCTTCTTGTTACCACAATTATCACTCTTTTTTCCAGCTTAAAGGAATTCCTTTTAACACTCCCTGTAAGGCCAGTTTAATAATAATGAATAACTTTAGCTTTTACCTGTCTAGAAACTTTCTCCCTCCTTCAAATTTAAGTAATAATTTTGCTGTGTAGAGTATTCTTTGTTGGTTGGCAAAATAGAGTGTTCTTATTTCTTTCAGCATTTTGATGATAGAGTGCCAATTCCTTCTGACCTGCAAAGTTTCTTAGACATTCTGTTGACAGTTATGGGATTCCATTGTATAAAGCATGTAGTCTTTTCCTTGGTGCTTTTAATATCCTCTTCTTGTCTTTAACTTTTAACATTTTATTATTTTTATTAAATAAATTTTTCAAAAATTACCTTTCTCCACTTTATTTATTTAGAGGTGACAGGAGATAATTAGGTTTGTTTGTGTAAGTATGCTTGTATGTATTTTTAATGAAGGTCCCAGAGACTGAGCCCAGGACCTCTTGCATAATAAGCATGCACTCTCCTACTAAGCTATGCCCTCCCCACAGCTTTTGACATTTTAATACCAATGTGTCTTAGTATAGGTCTCTGTGGGCTTCCTTTATTTGGAACTCTCTCTGGATCTTAATGTTTCTTTCTTTCCCCTGGCTAGAAAGTTTTTCAGCCAGTATTTCTTTAAACAATTTTTGAGAGTAAGATCAGCAATGTGGCAGGGTGAAAAGCTACTTTTCACAGTATCTTTAAATGTACTACCAGCTAAACATCAATGACTAAACAAATGTCGCTCAGTCTAATGGAATAGGATACTCAAGAATTTGCACATCTATATATCTGAAGATAGATGGACTGATATATATAGAAGTGGTGGTATGAGGGAACAAAAGTCAGTGCTTTCAGTCTTAGCACTCTGATCATGGCTGCAGCAGTCCCACGGCCACAGTACCTGGGCAGAAGCAGGAGTGAGATCTGAGACCCTGTCTTTCCAGCTTCTGAGACAGCCACATTCCCTGAACCTGACTCCAACCTGCAGTGGCAGAGCCCACAGACCCTACAATACTAGACATGGAAGAGATGTGTGTGCAACCCTTGCTCCCTGGCCACCATCCTCTTCCCACCATGGTGGTACAGTCTACAACTCAAGATTGCAGACACTAGGGAAAATCCCAATAACCAGGTAAGAACAGCGTCTCTGGCAGATCCGAAGGAGCAAATGCCCTAGAAGTACGGAAGCAACAGTGAAGAAATGGAAACACAGCAGTTAAAGAGACAGTGGAGCCTGGAAAGTGACAACTCTTAAATGGAACTAGAGGCAACCGAGACAAGCACACTAAAAACCTGTTATTGCATGACCTCCCAGAAAAGAACAGAACCGTAACTTCTCATCTGTCATTTAAGTTCAAATACTCCAGCAGAAAAACATTTCATCACACACTGTGAAGCAACACAGTAACACATCACAAAAATAACAGTTCTCTAGCAAACAAACTTAAAATCACAGAAAATTGTGAACTAACTGATATAGAATTCAAAACACTTTCAAACAGGAGCTCAAGGCGCTACAAGAAAAGTCGTAAAGGCAGTTCAGGAGGTTCAGAAATAAAATTAATAAATAGGAGAAATACTTTACAACCAAGATTGACACTATAAAAAAAATTGGGGGGGGGGAGCTGAAGAACTTGACAGAGAAAATGAAGACTTAATTAGAAAGCATTAGAAATAGAGCAGATCGTGGAAAAGAAAACAGGTAATTGTAACTCTAGAAACCTAGAAATGATTTAAGTAAAAGATGAAAAACAAGTAACATTTTTAAAATGAGAAATTCTACAAGGCTCTCTGTTTTTTAGGAAAGGCAGAATGAAGGTAATTAAAAATACCACATAAGAATACATTTTCCAAAGAAGTTATCCTTCATACAATTCAGTCATGAATGGGAAATACTTGCTGAAACAAAAATAAAGGAGTACATCAAAACTAGATGTGCCTTGAAGGAGATGTTGAAAGATGTTTTTCTACCAGAACAAAATGATAAAAATTCACAAAATTTAAGCATGGAGATAAACAGACAGAACTGGAAATTTGAAATTCTTTATCAGAGTAGGTTTTTAAGCATTTTCATTATAGCATAACAATTAAAGGGAAGAAAAAAGGAGAAAAATAATTATAGAAGTTTCAGTTTGGTAACAAACTATTTACAAAAAAGGGATAATTTTGAGCAACAAAAAAAAACCATAAAAGGACAAATGAATAAAGAAAAAAAAAATAACCCACAAAAGGACACAGCCCACACAGGCAAAAGAAGGTAACAGGCTATCAACAGAAAATGGACTATTTTAATCTCTGAAATCTTTTATAGAAGATTCAGGGTAACCAAAAAGCATAAACATAGAGCAGAGACCAAAAAAAATTAAAAAAGGAAATTGAGAAAACACATCATAGGAAACTACCAAGCCAAAAATGGCAAAGAAAAAAAAAAAACAAAGAAAAATAAATAATGAAGCTATAGAGGAATCAGAAAACAAAAGAAAAAAAATGGCATACTCATTCCTCATCTATAAAACAATCACATTAAATGTAAATGCACTGAATTTACCAATCAAAAGACACAGAAGCTGGATGAATTAAAAGGAACAGCAAGTTATATCCTGCCTCCAGGAGACACTCCTCTGCTCCACACACCAATACAAAGGCACAAAGTGAAATGGTGAAGATGGTACTCCCAAGCAAATAGCAGCCAAAAGAAAGGAGATGTAGTCATACTTGTAACAGAAAAAACAGACATCAAGCCAAAAAAGGTAATAAGAGACAAAAACCAAGCAGTATAAAATGATCAAAAGAAAAACTTGATAATGAGGACAAAAAGATGACTTATATGCACCTAACAAAAGACAGCAGTACAATATAACAGTTATTAACAGAATTGAAAGGAGAAATTGACAGCAAAACAGTAAGAATAGGGGACTTCAATCATCTTTTCTGATGAAATGATATGAATCTAAATATTAATTGTATTTTCTGATCTAATGATAAAACTAAAAATCAGCTACAAGAAGAAACCTGGAAAAATCACAAATACGTGGAGACAGAACAATATGCTACTGAACAATTAGTAAGTCAATAAAGAAATCAAAGATGTCAAAAATAAACTGAAAATAAATGAAACAGAAAATATAGCACACCAAAATCTGCAGGATATAGTAAAAGTGATTTGAAGAGACTTTTATATAGAGAACTACCTCTAGAAACAAGACAAAACTCAAATAAAAAAGCAAATATACATTACACCTAAATAAAAGTAAAAAAGAAGACAAAAGCTCAAAGTTAGTATAAAAATGGAAATAAGGTCAAAGCAGAAATTAACAAGATAGAGACAAAAATGACAATAGAAGAAAAATCAACAAAGTAAGAGTTGCCTTTGGGATTTTTTAAAACTGACAAATCTTTAGCCAGGCTGACAAAAAAAGAGGTTTCAAATAAATAAAATTAGAATAAAAGGAGATGTTACACTAATACTACAGAAATAAAAATACATATAACAGAATATTATAAACAACTTATATGCCAATAAATTGAAAGACATAAAAAGAAATGGACAAATTCTTAGAATCACACAATCTTCCAAGTGAATCATAAAGAAATAACCTGCAGTACAGAGATTAAAACAATAATTAAAACGTTCCCCCAAAACAAAACTCTGTGTCTAGATAGCTTGATAGGTAAATTCTACCGAACATTCAAATAATCCATATTATCTAAATAAATCTATAGATTCAGTGCAATCCCTATTAAAATCCAGTGACAATTTCCATACAAACAGAACAAAATCTTTATACTGAACCAGAAAAGACCTGGCATAGCTAAAGTAATACTGTGGAAGAAAGAACAAAACTGGAAATACCACACTCCCTAATTTCAAACTCTATCACTGAAGCAATATTAGTCAAAACATCAAGGTTTTGGCAGAAAAACAGATACATGGATCAATGAAACAGAAACTGAGAGCCAGAAAGAAACCCACATATATAGAGAGAATGAATTTATGAAGAAAGGAGCTGAAAAACATAAAATGGAGGATAATAATAAATGGTGTTGTGAAAATGGGAAGTGCTACAGGAATACATAAGAAAAAAAAAACAATAAAAATCTGAAATAATCTAATGTAGTATCTAAAGGAATTTAAAAAAGAACAAAAAAAGCCCAAGGTACAGAAAGAAACAAATGATGATTAGAGCAGAAATAAGTAACTAGAGACCAAACAAATAACAGAAAAAGTCAGTATAATGAGGAGTGGACTTCTTGAAAAAATAAAACTGATAAGCAGAGAGAGAAACAGTAGAGAGACAGAACTTAAATAAACAATATAAAATTCAACAGAACAGAAATTACACTGATACCACAAAATACAAGAGACCTGAGAAGCCAAGATGACTAAGAAAAAAGACCCTGAGCACATCTCTTCGCTAGCACACCAGAATCACAACTGTCTGCAAACAACCATTGCTGAAAAAGACTAGGACCCATGAGAAAACATTTCCTGCAACTGAAGACATAAAGAAGTTCAAGGAGATAGGTATGATGGGTGAACTCATGATATAATCAAATCTGATACCTTTCGGTAGGTGACCGACAAACCAGAGACTAATTATAATGTAGAGATTCTCCTACAGAAGTGAGAGTTCTGTGCCTCATGTTAGGTGCCCCAGCTTGCGGGATCATCACCAGGAAGTTAAGTCTCAGAGCATCTGGCTTTGAAAGCCATCGGATCTTAATTTCAGAAGCCCTACAGGACTAGGGGAGATAGAGACCTTCACTATTAATGGGGGCACCCAAAATCTCATGACCACTGGGACCAAGGGAAAAGGCACTAATATGGTAAAGGCCTGGGCCAGACCTACCTGCTGGTCTTGGAAAGTCTTCTAAAGATGTTAGGGTAGAGGACGTCTGTGGCTCACCCTAGAGACACAGACACTGGTGGCATCTTGGCTCATTAGTATCAGGACCTGGCCAAATCCAAGAGCCTATAGGCACCAGTGCTGGTACATTCAGGCTAAACATCTAGCTTGGTGAGAACACAGCCCCATCCATCAGAAGACAGTCTGCTGAAAGATATCCTGAGGCCACAGCTTCCTCCAGAAATGTTCCATGACATGGCCATACCAACAGTGGGTCATACCCAACTCTACCTACCTGTTGGCAGACCCAGACCCTGCCCTTAAGGCAGCCTGCACTAGGCTCTACAACAGCCTCACCTACCAGAAGGCAGACACCCAGAAGCAATAAAATAATGATCCTGCAGCCTAGGGATCCACTCAAACCATAGCAATCTGGCCACTGAAACCATCTGGACCATGGCCCTGTCCACTAGCATGCAAACACAATCCTCTGCAACATGTTGGAACTCATACCCAATTGTTCCAGAACAAGCCAACTCCTGGTCCCAACAATAATCTCAATGAGCTTCCTGGACCATGCAGCTAGACTTCAGAAACAGGCTCATCCTGCCAGTAGTGTGGTACTAACCATAGGACCTGGCTCACCCACCAGGAGGTGGCAACAGACATGGAGTCTTCTGGGCTTTGACTCCATTAGTAAGCCTGCAAAAGCCCTGGGACTCCCTAGGGACTCCAAGGGTCTCATGACCAGCAATGCTAAACAGCAGCCAGCAGCATCCTACACAAGGCAGGCTTGCTGGACAACCAACAAGAACAGGGACCAATCAAGTCTACCACAACATCCACAAAGTCAGCCCACCACAACAGTGGAACCCAAGCAGCTTTCTCAGAAATAAATGAAATAGAGACCAAAACAAAACAACAAGACAAATGAAACTGAAAGCTGGCTCTTTGAAAAAGAAAAAATTGATATACCTTTAGCCAGACTTCATCAAGAAAAAAAATGCAGAGAGCCAAAAATCAATAAAATCAGAAATGAAAAAAAGAGACAGTTACAAGCACCACTAACCAAACATAAGTGATCCTAAGAAACTACTCTCAACAACTACACCCAATACAATGGATAACCCTAGAAGAAATGGTTGAATTTTTAGAATTCAATGTCCCAAAAGTGAATTAGGAAGATAAAGAAAGTAGGCACAAACCTAATCATCAGAAATGAAATTGAATCAATAATTACAAAATTCCCCACAAAGCAAATTCCAGCATGAGATGGCTTCAGAGGAGAATTCTATCAAACATTTGGAGATGAGTTAACACCTACCCTTCTAAAACTATTCCAAAAGGTTGCAGAGGAGGGAACACTTCAAAACTCATTCTATCAGGCAAGTATCACCTTGATACTAAAACCAGACAAAAATATCACGTGAAAAAAGGAAATTATAGGCAACTATCACTGATGAACACAAATGCAAAAATCCTCAACAATATCCTAGCAAACTGAGTCCAAAAATGCACTAAAAGGATCATATACCATTATCAAGTGGGACTTATTCCAGGGATATCAGGATTTTCTAACATCCACTAGTCAATCAGTGTGATACATCACATTAACAAATTAAAGCATAAAAACCATGTATCATCTCAATAGATGTAGAAAATGCTTTTAATAACATTCAACATACATTTATGGGGGGAAAAAAACAAAACAAAACACCTCTCCAGAAAGCAGGCACAGAGAGAACATATAAAGGCCATATATGACAAACCCACAGCTAACATCATACTTAACAGGGACAAGTGAAATATTTCTTTAAGATCAGGAACAAGTCAAAGATGACCGCTCTTGTGACTTTTATTCAAAATTGTTTTAGAAGTCCTAGCCAGAGCAGCTAGAGAAGAAAAAGAACTAAAATCCAGATTTAAAGGGAGAAGCATAAATTGTCACTGTTTGCAGGTGACACTATACTATACATAGAAAATCCTAAAGAAAACTACTAGAGCTCATCAGTGAATTCAGCAAAGTTGCAGGATACAAAATTAATATACAGAAATTGGTTGCATTTTTATACAATAACAGCAAAGTATCAGAAAGAGAAATTAAGAAACAAGTTCATCACATCAAAAAGAATAAACTACATAGAAATAAATCTATCTAAGGAGGCAAAAAGACTTATATTCTGAAAACTAAAGACTTTCATTAAAGGAATTGAAGATGATTGAAACAAATGAAAATAAACACTGTATCTAGTGTATGGAAAAGTCAGTATTATTAAAATGACTGTATTATCTACAAATTCAATGCAATCCATTTCAAAATACCAATGTCATTTTTTACAAAAATCGAACAAGTAATTTCAAAATTTGTATAGAAACAACAGACTGAATAGCCAAAGCAATCTTGAGAAAGAAGAACAGAGCTGGAGGAATCACACTCCCTGACTTCAGACTATACTCAAAACTACGATAATCAAAACAGTACGGTACTGGCACAAAAACAGACACATATCAATGGAACAGGATAGAAAGTCCAGAAATAAACCCATGCACATTTATGGTCAATTAATCTACAACAAAGAAGGCAAGAATATACAATGGAGAAAATACAGTCTCTTCAGTAAGTGGTGCTGGGAGCATGGGATACCTACTTGAAAAGAATGAAACTAGAAAATTCTCCTAAAATTTACATAAAAATAAACTCAAGATGAATTAAATGCCTAAATACGACTTGATGACACTGTTAAAACTTACTGAGGAAATCAAAGGCAGAACACCCTTTGACATAAATTGCAGCAATATTTCCTTGGCTCTGTCTCCTAAAGTAAAAGAAATAAAAGCAAAGATAACCAAACTGGACCTATCTAAATTAAAACCTTCTTTGTAACTAGGAAATCATCAATAAAATGAAAAGACAATTTGCTGAATGGGAGAATGGAAGATAATATATGCAAATGACATGACCAATGAGAGATTAATATCCAACATATATAAATAGCTCACACAACTGAATATTACAAAACTAAAGAAAACCTGATTAAAAATGGGTAGAAAAACTAAATAGACATTTTTGCAACGAGAAAATGCAGATGGCCAACAGACACATGAAAAGATCCTCAACATCGCCAATTACCAGAGATATGCAAATTAAAATCATAATGAAACATTTCCTCATTTCTGTCAGAGTGGCTATCATTAAAAAGAACACACATAACAAATGCTGGCAAGGATAACAAAGAGAACTCTTGTACACTGCTGGTGGGAATATAAATTGGTGCTGACACTGTGGAAAACAGTATAGAAATTTCTCAAAATACTAAAAACATGTCTTCCATACTAGCCAGCAATTGCACTCCTGTGGATATTCCCTCCCCACAAAATTCAAAAGTATTCATCGCCCCCAATGTTCATAGTAACACTGTGTACAATAACTGAGATATAGAAATAATCTAAATGTCCATAAACAGATGACTGGATAAACAAAATGTGGTATATTTACACAAGTGGAGTACTACTCACCTCCTCCACCCCACCTCCTCCACCCCTAAACCAAACTTTTGCCATGTGCAGCAACATGGATGGACTTAAGAGGGCACTAATATGCTAAGTGAGATTAAGTCAGAGAAAGACACATACTGTATAGTATCAATTACATGTGTGGAATGTAAAATATACAACAAAGCAGTGAACACAATAAAAAGGCAGACTCAAAGATACAGAGAAAAAACTAGAGGTTATCAGTGAGGAGGTATAAAAGGGGTATCTTTAAGTGTGAAAGTGGGAGGTACAAACTACTGGGTGAAAGACAGGCTCAAGGATGTACTGTGCAACACAGGAATACAGTCAATATTTTGTAATTAGTGTAATGGAACATAATCTTTAAAAATTGTACAAATTTTTAAAATGGTATAGTTAAAAAATCATAATAGAATAACTGGAAACCTAAAAGAAATGGATAAATTTCCAGAAAGATACAATTTTCCAAGACTAGATCAGGCAGATATACATAATCTGAAGAGACCAATGACTATGATTGAAATTGAATCAGTAATAAAAAAAAAAACTTTCAACAAACATCCTGTACTGATGCCTTCACAGAGGAGACCTACAAAATATCAAAGAGTTAATACATACCCTTCCAAACTATTCCAAAAACTGAAGAGGAAGGAACACACCCAAACGCTTCCCATGAGGCCATCGTTAACTAAAATCAAAACTAGAGAAAGATAATACAAAAAGGAGATGACAGGCCAACATCCTTGATCAATATATATGCAAAAATTCTCAAAAAAATATTAGCAAATGAAATCTAACAATACAAAAAAAGGATACATGATCACATGGAATTTATTCCAGGAATACAAAGATGTTTCAAAGTTCACAAATCAATCAGTGGTGATCTATCATTTTACTGAAACGATGGATAGAAATCATATGTCATCACAATACATGTAGAAAAAAAGCGTTTGACAAAATTCAATACACTTTCATGATTAAAAAACTCTTAAGTTAGTATAGAGGGAAAATATCATACATAATAAAGACCATTTATGACAAATACACAACTAACAGCACACTCAACTAAAAAGTTAAAGCTTTTCCTCTAAAATCAGGAAAAGCAAAGTGATACCCACTGTTGCCATTTCCAATTAACATAGTACTGGAAGTCCTATCTACAGCAGTCAGTCAAGAAAAGAAACAGACAGCATTCTAATTTGAAAAGAATAAATATTACTGTTACTATCTCCAGATGACATGATACTATATACAGGAAACCCTAAAGTCTCCACTACAAAACTATTTGAAATAATAAATGAATCCTGTAATACTGCAGGATCAGAATTAGTATACATAAATTCATTGCTTTTATATACATGAATAATGAACTTTCAGAAAGAGAAAGCAAGGAAACTACTCCATTTATAACTGCAACAAAAAGAATAAAATACCTACGAAGAAACTAAGTCAAGGAGGTAAAGACAATCTATACTCTGAAAACTATAAGACATTGGTAAAGGAAATTTAAGATGATGCAAAGAAACGGAAAGACATCCTGTATTCATGGTTTGCAAGAATTAAAATTGTTAAAAGGTCTAAACTACCCAAAGCAAATTACAAATTGAATGCAATCCCTAACAAATACTGATATAATTTTTCATAGGACTAGAACAAATTTTTCTCATGTCTGTATAGTAATACAAAACACCTGAAATACCTGAACCAATCTTGAGAACAAAGAACAAAGCTGGAGATATTACACTCTCTAACTTCAGATTAGACTATGAAGCTGCAGTAATCAAACAAGTATGATACTGACACAAAAACAGATATACAGACCAATGGAACAGAATAGAGCCCAAAAGGAAAGCGACATACATATTTTCACTTAATATGTAACACAGTTGGTAAAAAAGAGACAAAGAGGAAAAGACAGTCTCTTCAAAAACTGGTGCTTGGAAACTGGACAGCCATACGTAAGTAGAAATGTGTTGAGTTTACCTTCTCCCACAAGTACACTGAAAACACATCTACCTGTGGAATAATTCTCACAGAATACCCACTGAATACTGTAAGAAGATCTCATACAACAAAAGCTATCAGAAAGACCACCACATATCCAGGTAGGATGAAAAGGAAATAAAGGACTCACATGGTCCTAACCACTTCATTTCACCTCCCAGCCTGAGATGGACATGTACTGGTGTGCACACCAGCATAATGCTGAAATTTGGGTTTCAGGAAATATACCTGGGGAGAGAAATTGGTTTGGTTGTGTGAACGCAGCTGGAAGGGAATGGAGTGTGGTTAGGGACAACTGGGGTTGTGTGCAGATCTATTCCATGATGGAGTCCCATCACAAACATGCTCACAAAAAGGGAGGGATGTAGCCCCACCATAGTGACCTCATTCTCAGGTCACTTATAATGGGTGTGACTGCCTCTACAAGCTCTGGGAGTTGGTAACCACTGGTAGATTGCCCAAACGAGGGAATGAGGCTGAAATCTGAGCTAATTCCTGGCAGGGTGTAACTTCCACAGATTTACACGGGAGGCAGTTACCTGGAAACATTCCAGCTGACTACTGGTGCTCCTGTGGCTGAGGCAGATCTGGTGCCAGCAGCAACAAGTTTTCAGGGCATGCACACATTGGGGCAGGGCTGAAATCTAAGCCAATTATCAGTGTTCCAACAGCAAAAGTTGGGTGGAGGGCAGTGCCAACAACACTGTACTTTGTCACTAATGGTAGACGTTACAAAAAACATATCCCAGTGGACAGCTCCTGGGAATGAACACACAGTAGCTCCTTTCCTAGTGGGAGTGTTCTAGCCACACGCACCTCAGACCACAGCTTAGAACCAGATCTGGGGGCTTCTACTGAAACCACCTAGGAGAAGACCCTGCAGCTGGCAGTGCTGTGACAATCACAGTGCAAAAAGTAGGCCCCGCTCAACGTTCAGGGTGGGCTCTGGTCACCACAACACCAATTACACCCCCAATTAAGGGTAACGGATAGCACACCTTGAGAACAGACATGGAAGGAATCCATATGAAAAACAGTCCTCACAGCAGAAATATTGTGTTTACATACGCTACACAGGGATGTTTCCACATAAAAACAGCCCTTCAAACCACAGCAGAGAAATACAACTAAAATGAAAAAACAGAGGAACCACTGCCTATTAAAAAAAGGAGAGAAATCCCCTGAAAGAACAATGAAACAGACCTCCCCTGTTTACCAGACCCAGAGTCCAAAAAGGAATAACAATGCTGAAGGAATTAAGAAATTTTATTTATTTTATCTACTTCCTGATAGAAGTGCAACAATAAGGAAGCAGAAAAGATAAAGAGAAGCCAATCAAAATTAGATAACTCAACTGCTGAGATAAAAACCAAACTAAAGCCAAAAGATAGCAACTTAAATATTACAGAACTAAAAAGTACCCTGGAAAATCAAATAATGGAAATCACCCAGAGTACCAGACAAAAGACAAAAGAAAAAAAAATATATATATATATGGGAACATATGAGACTTACAGGATAATATAAATGAAACACCATGCAGACATACAGACCATTCTACATATAATAGGGATGGTAGAAAAAGAAGAAAGAGACACATGGTTTGAAAACGTATTGAATGTATTTTGGCTAAACACTTCCCAAACCAAAAGAAGGAAACATACCCAGCTATAAGAAGCACACAGAGTCCCAAACAAGATGAGCCCAAAGAGACCAACACGAAGACATAGTATCACAGTGAAAATGGCACAAGTTAAACATAGAGAGAGGATTCTGAAGGCAACAAGAGAAGAACAAAGAGTTATTTATAGGAGAACACCAATAAGCCTATCAACTGATTTCTCTATAGAAACATTATTGGCCATAAGGGAGTGGCAAAGTACATTCAAAGTCCTAAAAGCTAAAAGTAAAAACCTGCAACCTGTGATCCTCTACTCAGAAATATTATCATTTAGAATAGAAGAGGTAAAGAAATTAACAGAAAAATAAAAACTAAAGGAATACAAGAATATTAAACTTATCTTACAAGAAATAATTGGAAAATATTCTCTAAATAATCAAGAATCTTTAGAGGAGAAAAATCATAATAGGAAAGGCAAATACATAAAAGATGAAAGATCACTTAAATAAACCAGTACATAAATTTAAATATCAAAAAATTTTTAATGAAAGTGATTATAACTATAATGAACAGCAAAAGGGTAAACATGAAAGATAGTAAAATAGGACAATCAAAATCAAATTTGTTGAGGAGAGGAGTAAGAAAATACAGATTTTTTTTTAGAATGTGTTTAAGCTTATATGAATACCTGTCTAAAACAAGTAGATATAGTAACTGGTTAACATATTTGAAAACCAGGATAATTACAAATCAAAAACATACAATAGATTAAAAGAGAGAGAGAGAGAGAGAGAGAGAGAGAGGGAGAGAACACAAACACACCACAAAAGAAAGCGATCAAACAACAACAGGAAAAACAAAAACAAAAAGAAATGAACAAAGAAGAAATCCAAAGTCAACTGGAAAACAAAGTTTAAAATGGTGATAATACATAATTCTCAATACTTACCTTAAATGTCAATGGATAAAATGCTCTGATCAAAAGACACAGAGTGGCAAACTGGATAAAAACAAAAAGAATCTACAAATTGATGCCTATAAGACACTTTCAGGCCAAAGACACACATAGACTGAAAGTGACAACATGGAAAGAGACAGTCACACAAGTGGAAATGACAGGAAAATGGGAGTAACAATGCTCATATCAGACAAAATAGGCTTCAAAACAAAGGCCACAAAGAAAGACTAAGAAAAACATGATATAATAATAAAAGGAAAAATACAAGAAGAGGGTATTATACTTAATACATATGTACCCTGTATATGAGCACCTAAATACATAAAACAAATACTAACAGACATAATGTAATAGAGAAAAGATCTGACTCTATATTGAATCTGTTCCTTTGGTTTTAGCCACTGTGCCCTTTTTCTGGGTTTATTCTTGCTAACTCTGCATCCTTTTGTAAGTGAATGTTGCCTTTAGCCTGTCTGGTAAACAGGAAAGCCTTTCCTCAAGGCTCTGACCTTTAAGGATATTGACACTTCTGCACTTATGTAAAGACAACAAGTTGCAGAATAGAGGGTACCCTTTGTTTTGTTGGAGGATTTGCAGGAGCACCATGACCTGGCCCACTTGGACAGCTGCAGGAACAAAGAATTCCTACACCAAGACATTTGCACCAACCAACCACACCCACTTCCCTATTTTTTTGTATAAAGGGAGCCTGTATTGTGACTGGAGCAGGATGCTTCTCCAAGACATTAGTCTGCCATCCTCTCGATCTACCAGCTTTCCGAATAAAGTCACTATTCCTTGCCCCAACACCTCGTCTCCGATTTACTGGCCTGTTGTGTGGTGAGCTGAATGAGTCTGGACTCGGTAACAATAATAGGAGAAACTGATGTGAACACAGTAGCAGTAGGAGATTTTAACACCCCACTGATATCAGTGGACAGATCTTCCAAACAGTAAATCAATAATGCAACAGAGATCCTAAGTGACACAACAAAACAGTTTGAATTAACTGATATCATCAAGACATTACATCCAAAAAACCCACGACACATATACTTTTCAAGTGCACATGGGACACTCTCTAGTATAGACTAAGATAAGGACACAAAACAAATTTCAACAAATTTAAGAAGAGAGAAATTATTTCAAGCACTCTTTTCTGACCAGAACAGCATGAAAGTAGAAATCAACCACAGGAAGAGATGAGGGGAGAAAAAATGGCTGGAAGACTTATCAACATTCTACTGAAAAACCAATGAGTCAATGATGAAATCAAAAACGGGAACTTAAAAAAAAAGAAAACCTCAAGGCAAAAGACAATGAAAACAGAACTATACAAAATCCATGGGATGTAGCAAAAGTGGTCTAAGAGGGAAGTTCATAGTGATATAGGTCTTCCTCCCAAAACAAGAGAAATCTCAGATAAAAGACTCAACGTACCTCCCAAGTAATTAAAAAAAAAAAAAAAAAAGGGAAAAAAGGAAAAAGAAACCAAAAGTAAGCAGAGGTAAGGAAATAATAAAGACTTGAAAAAAATAAATAAAATAGATTAAAAAAATAGATAAATAGATAAATCAATAGTCAATACAATAAAACCCAGAACTGTTTTTTCAGAAAGGATAAATCAAATTGATAAACCTGTGGCCAGGCTCACCAAGAAGTAAAGAGAGAGGACTGAAATAAACAGAATAAGAAGTGAAGGAGGAGAAATAACAACCAATAATGCAAAACCTCAAAATATAAGAGAATATTGTAAATAAGTATATGCCAACAAATTGGACAACTGACAAGAAATGGAAAAGTTTCTAGACACATGCAACCCACCAAAACTGAATCATGAAGAAATAGATTATTTGAACATACCAATTACTGGAAATGAAATGGAATCAGCAATTAAGAAAACGCCTCCTACACACAAAAATCCAGGACCAGATGGCTTTCCTGGGGAATTCTACCAATTATACTAATCCTTCTCAAACTCTTCCAAAAGAATGAAAGGAGATAACACTCCCAAATTATACTAAGAAGCCACGATTACCCTTACTACCAAAACCAAAGGCACTAACCCCACCCCCAAAATAAAAAATAAGGCCAACATTTTTGATGAATATAGATGCTAAATTCTCAACAAAATATTTCAAAATGAATCCAACAACAGATACAAAGGATCATACATCATGATCCAGTTGAATTCATCCCTGGTCACAAGGATGGTTCAATATGTGCACATCAATAAATATGATACACCATACCAACAAAGGAAAAGATACAAGTCATGTGATCTCAATAGATGCTGAAGAACATTTGATAAAATTCACACCCACTCATTAAAAACTCTTACCAAAGTGGATATAGAGGGACTATATCTGAACATTTTAAAACCTATTTATGAAAAATCCACAGCCAACATAATACTCAAATGTGAAAAGTTGAAAACTTTTCTGCTAAAATCTGTAATAAGACAGGGATGCCCATCCCCACCACTTCTATTCAGTATAATATTGGAATTCCTAGCCATAGCAGTCACACAAGAAAAAGAAATAAAATGTATGCAACTTGAAAGGAAAGGGGTAAAACTGTAAACATATACAGATGGCACGACACTCTGTATAGAAAAGTGTGAAGTTTTCCTAAACAAAAACTATTAGAACCGAGAAAGAAATTCAGTAAGTTAGTACAAGAGAAGGCTAATGTATAGAAATCTGATTTCTTTGCATTAACAATGAAATATTAGAAACAGAAAGTTAAAAAAATTTAAAATTGTGTTACAAAAAAATACCTAGGAATAAAATTGACAAAATAGTGAATGATTATACAATATAAAACATTGATAGAGGAAATTGAAGATGATTCAACAACCAAAGAAATCTACAGTGCATTCCTTAACAAATTGCCTATGGCATTTTTCATAGGACTAGAACAAATAATCCTAAAATTAATATGGAATCAGAAAAGACCTAGAATTTCCAAGTCACTCCTGAAGAAAAAGAACAAAGCTGGAGGTATAAACCCTCCCAGGCTTCAAAGAATACTACAAAGGTACAGTAATTGAAACAATGTGGTACTGGCAGAAAAACAGACAAATGGTTCAATGGAACAGAATAGAGCCCAAGGGAAAAACACAAACACACACACCTGCCTATAATCAATCTTTGATAAAGGAGGCAATAATATACAATGTAGTAAAGACAGTCTCTTCAGCAAGTGCTGTTAAGGAACCTGGACAGCAGCATGTAAATCAATGAAGTTAGAACATACACTCCATACACAAAAATAAACTCAAAAATGGCTTAAGGACTTAAACATAAGACATGACATTATAAAACTCCTAGAAGAGAACACAGGGTAAATATTCTCTGACATAAATTGTAGCAATGTTTTCTTAGCTTTTGCACAGCAAAGGAAACCATCAACAAAGTAAGAATAGTGATGGAATGGACAAAATATTTGCAAATGATGCAACCAACAAGGGCTTAATTCCCAAAGTATACAAATAGCTCATATAGAACAGTTTAAAATTTGAAAGCATTTCCTTTAAGATCAGGAATAAGACAAGAATATCCACTCTTGTCACTTTTTTCAACATGGTTCTGAAGTCCTAGTGACAGCAATAAGAGAACATAAAGAAATTTTATGAAATTGAAACTGGAAAGGAAGAAGTAAAACTGTCACTGTTTGCAATTAACATGATCGTATACACAGGAAGTCTGAAGAAGCCACCAGAAAACTACTAGAGCTCATCTATGAATTCAGAAAAGTTTCAGAATTCAAAACTAATATATAGAAACCTGATGCATTTTAATACACTAATAACAAAGTTATCAGAAAGAAATTAAGAAAACAATCCCTATTTACTATTGTGTCATAAATAAAAAAATACCTAGCGATAAACCTACCTAAAGAGGCAAAAAAGACTTGCATTTTGAAAACTATTAGATGCTGATAAAAAAAAAATTGAAGACAACACAGATAGAAAGGCATACCATGTTTCTGGATTGGGAGAATCAATATTGTTAAAATGTACAATTCTGTCTAAAGCAATCTACCAATTCAATGCAATCCCTGTGTATGGAGTGAGGGAATATTTTAATTTCAATGGCATTTTTCATAGAACTACAACTAGTAATGTTAAAATTTGTACAGAGACACAAATGACCTAGAATAGAAAAAACTGTCTTAAGAAATGAGGGGGAAGAATCACCCTCCTTGACTTCCAACTATACTACCAACCTACAATAATCAAAAAAACACAGATACATCAGTGGAACAGGACAGAAAGCCCAGAAGTAAACCCGCACACTTACGGTCAATTAACCTATGACAAAAGAGGCAAAAATACACAGTGGAGACAGGACAGCCTCCTCAGTAAGTGGTGCTGGGAAAATAAGACACATATATGTTAAAGAACAAAATCAGAACATTCTCTAACACCATATACAAAAATAAACTCAAAATGGGTTAAAGATCTATATATAAAACCTGACACTCTAAAACTCCTAGAGGAAAACACAGGCAGAACAGTCTTTGACATAAATTGCAGTAATACTTTTTTTTGGATTGGTCTCTTAGAGTAAAGGACAATAGAGCAAAAATAAACAAATGGGGATAATTAAAATTAAAAGCTTCTCATCACAAAGGAAACCATCAAGAAAACAAAAAGATAATCTATGCAATGGGCAAAATATTTGCAAATAATGTGACTGACAAAAGATTAATTTCCAAAATATACAAACAGCTCACAGAATTCACTATCAAAAAGGCAAAAACAGCCCAAGTAAAAGAAAAAAAAAAACAAATAGTGCAGAGGACCTATATAAACATGTCTTCCAAGAAGTTGTACAGATAGCCAGAAGACACAAGAGAAGTAGTCAACAATCACTAATTATTAGAGAAACGTAAATCAAAATCACAATGAGTTATTACCTCTCATCTGTCAGAATGCCATCCTCCAAAAATCTACAAATAATAAATGCTGGAGAGGGTGTGGAGAAAAGGGACCCTCCTACATTGTTAGAATGTAAATTGGGCAGTTACTATGGAGAAGAGAATGGAAGTTCCTTTAAAAACTACAATAGTGTTTTCATGATCCATATATCCATATATATGATCCAGCAATCCCACCCCTGAGCATGTATCCGGAAAAGACAAAACTCTTAATGGAACAGATACATGCATCACAATGCTCATAGCAGCACGATTTACAATAGCCAACACATGGAAACAACCTAAGTTGTCCATCAACAGATGACTGGATAAAGAAGTTGTGGGACATTGGTACAATGGAGTAGTATTGAGCCATAGGAAAAATGTAACAATGCAATCTGCAAAAACATGAGTGGACCTAGAGATTATCATATAAGTGAAGACAGAGAAAGATAAATATCATACATACGATATTACTTATACGTGGAATATAAAAAATTGACACAAATGAACTTATTTAGAAAATAGAAATAGACTCTCACAGACATAGAAAACTAAGTTATGGATACCAAAGGGGAACAGTGATAAGGAATAAATTAGGAGTTTTGGGACTAGCAGATAGAAACTACTATATATAAAATAGATACATAACAAGGACCTACTCTACTGTAGAGCACAAGGAACTGTAGTCAATACCTTGTAATGACCTATAACGAAAAAGAATCTGAAAAAGTCTAAATACATATACGTGTATATATACACACACACACATATATATGTGTAACTGAGTGAGTTTGCTGTAAACTTGAACTTAACACAACATTGTAAGTCAATTATTCTTCAATTAAAAAGAAAAAAAAGAAACAGTGGCTGAGAACTTTCAAAATCTGAGGAAAGTTACAGACATCCAGTACAGGAAGCTCATTAGTTCCCCAAATGTTTCCATCTAAAAACCATCCTAGACATACTATAACAAAACTGTCTAAAAGTCAAAGACAAAGTGAATTTTTTAAGCAGCAAGAAAAAAAAAACTGTCATATTTAAGGCAGCACCCATGAGACTAGGATAATATATATGAAGTGCTGAAAGAGAAAAATTGCCAAGCAAGAATATATTTCCCCAGCAAAGTTGTCTGAACTCGTAGAGAGAAGGAACAGATTGGTAGCTGTCAGGGTCTAGTATAAGGAGGAAATTTGATATTGGACAAAGGATAGAAGTGTCCAGTTATAAGATGTAAGAGTAAGTTCTTAGAATCTAATGTACAGCATGATGACTACAATTAACAAAACTATATTGGATACTCGAAAACTGTTAAGAGAGTAAGCCTTAAATGCTCTCACCATAACAACAACTATTATGTGAAGTGATGGATGTATTAATTGATCTTATTCTGCTAATAATTTCAAAATATATATACATTCATGAAATCATCACATTGTACTCTTTACACAATGTTAAATGTCAGTCATATCTCAATAAAGCTGAAAATTTAAAAAATACTGCCAACTTAGACTACTTTACATGTCAAAGTTGTTCTTCATACATAAAGGAGAAAGATCTTCTCAAATAAAGCCTGAAAGAGTTCTAATCTGCCTTACAAGAAATGCTGAAAAACAGTTCTTCAAGCCGAAACAAGAATTTGCTAATTACTGAATGAAAGCATATAAAAATATGAAACACACTGGTAACATAGCCAAATTCAGAATATCTAATACTGCAATATAGTGATATGTCTCTAGTAAGTTGAAAATACAAAAGTATTTCAAATGAACGATAGCTACAATAATTTGTTAGCGGTTATAACACAAAAAATGTAAACTGCGATATCAAAACATAAAATGTGGGAAGGGAAATGAAAATTAGCTAGTATCTTTGTGTGTAATCAAATTAAACTTTATATATTTAAAATACATTACATAAAACTTACAGTAACCAGAAAGCAATAACCTATAACAGATAGATTTACAAAAACAATGAGAAGGGAATCAAAGTATACCAGTAAAGAAAATCATCAATTCATAAAGGACAATAGCAAGAGAGGACAAAAGAACAAAACAGCCAGAAGAAAACAAGTTATTACTAGTAAATCCTTACCTATTAATAATTACTTTAAATGTAAATGGATTAAACGCTCATTCCGAAAAGCAAAGAGTGACTAAGGGGGAAAGGAAATAGAAAGAAAGAACACAAACACATTCAAACTACAAATGACTCACTTCATATTTAAGGAAATGCACAGGATCAAAGTGAAGGGATGGGAAAAGACAGAAAAGTGAAAAATGAAAGAAAGCAGAGGTACCTATACTTATATCAGACATAAAGACATGAAGTCAAAAACCAACATGACACAAACGGTCTTTACATAATTATAAAATTTATCAAGAGGCTACAACTGTAAATATATATCAACACCTAATAATGGAGCACCTAAATATATAAAGCAAATATTAACTGAGAATAATATTCTCTGAAGAGAGTAACAGGCAAGAATTAGAGCAGGGGAACAATACTACGCTTTCAACACTGAATAGACCATCGAGACAAAATTAATTAGGAAATAGTGGACCTTCATAACACTATAAAATACCTGATCTAATGATATATACAGGATATTCTATCCAACAGCCCCAGAATACAAATTTTTCTTAAGTATACAAAGAACATTCTTCAGGAGAGAGTATATGTTGGGTGACAAAGCAAGCCTCAGTAAATTAAAAAAAAAAAAAAAAAACAGGAATCATACCCAATATATTTTCCAACCACAACAATTTAAAACTGGGTATCAATGACAGGAAGAACATTGGCAAAAAAACCCCACAAATGTATGGAAATTCAACACATACTCTTGAGCAATCAGTGGGTCAAAGAAGAATTCAAAAGGGAAATAATTTCAAATAAGTGTTTTGATTTCTTTAGATATATACACAAGAGATGAATTTCTGGATCGTACAGTAAGTCTATTTTTAGTTTTTTGGGCAACCTCCATACCGTTTTCCATAGTTTCTGCACAATTTACATTCCCACCAACAGTGCACAATGGTTTCTTTTCTTGAAATTCTTACCGACATTTTTATTTCTAGACTTTTGATGATAGCCGTTGCTAACAGGTGTGAGGTGCTATTTCATTGTGGTTTACATTTGTGCTTCTCTAATATTTAACAACTTGAGTATCTTTTCACGTACTTGTTGTCCTTCTGTAGGTGTCCTTCGGAAAAATATCTATTCAAGTCTTCTGCCCTATTTTAATTGGATAGTTTGTTTTATTAATACTGAGTTACATGAGTTGTTTATATATTTTGAATACTAAGCCCTTGTTGGTCGTATCACTCGCACATGTTCTCTCCCACTCCATGATTTCCTTTGCTGTACAAAAGCCTTGGAGTTTAAACAGGTTTTGCTTTTACATTTTTTTGCCCTGGGAGACTGATCCAGAAAAATACTGTTATGATTTACATCTCAGTGTTCTGCCTACTTTTTATTCTAGGAGCTTTATGGTTTCAGGTCTAACATTTAGGTCCTTCTTGAGTTTGTTTTTCTACATGGTGTAAGAAAATGCTGTAATTCAAAAAGATACATGCACCCCAATGTTGACAATAGCCAATATACAGAAGCAACCAAATTATCCATCAACAGAGGAATGAAAAAAGAAGCTGTAGTAAGATATACAAATATACATACATATACATATATATGTACACAGACATGTGAGTCTTACTGTCATTAAAAATAATGAAAAGATTCTATTTGCAACAACATGGATGGTGTTCAAGGGTATTATGCTAAGTGAAGTAAGTCAAATAGAGTAAGTAATATATGATAACAGTTACATGTGGTATCTAAAAAATAAGACAAATGAATACAACAAAATAGATACAGAGTTAGAGAAAAAACCAGTAGTTACCGGCAAGGAGAGGGAAGGGGAGGGGCAATATAGGCATAAGGGATTAAGAGGTACTAACTACTATGTTTAAAGTATACTAGTCACAACACATATTGTACACCACAGGAATATAGTCAATACTTGATAATAACTTTAAATGATGTATAACCTATTAAAATATAGAATCATGAGTTTAATATTGTAAATCAACTGTATTTAAATTTTAAATAATGCAGAAAAAAGGGAAATCAGAATTTTTTGAGATAACTAAAAATAAAAATACAACACAAACTTATGATGTGAAACAAAAATGCTACTTAAGCAGAAAATAGAGATGTGACATTACCAACATGTCAGACAGTAGGTCTCAGACTCCCCTGACAGATATCAACAATTAGACACCTCTCTATAAACAGAAACAGCTCTGGGAGATCTCTGGGTTCCACTTACGATACTTTAGCAAAACAGTGGAACAAAACCTCTGAGAATAATGGCACAAAAAGAGAAGACAGAACAGTCTTATTTTATCTGCACTATCCCATCCCCCAGACAGCACCACATGAGAACCACCCAGCTAGAAAGATATCCCCTTGCCAGGCAAGGGAGACTGGGGTGACCAACCAGTTTCCCAGCTTTTGAGACTACTGCATTGAAGGACCCACTTTGACTTTACCCAACTCGGGATAGGCAAGGCCGAGTTATATCTGTTCATATAGACACAGCTAGGAACAAGGGAGAAGGGCAGAGGTTAACAGAACCAGCCATGAAGTAGGAGCAACTGAGGATCTCAGTGACCTAATCTGCAGAGGACATCAGCAGCTTCCATCATGAAGAAAAAATCAATGCCCAGCACAGCAACTGAACACTTTCTTCAGATTTCATTATTTTTTGTTCAGCATACCTGCACGTGTACAGGTGCTAGTCAACTGAGTTCCTCACAAAGCCGTCCCCACATATTCATTCTAGGATCCGCACCTGGAGCCAACACTGGCCTTGTGGCTGCAGAAGTACAAAACACAAGTCTAGACTCCTGTGTCTGCTCTTCATTATGCTAGCCAGGTGAGCTTCTTCATAATGCTGGTCTCACACATACCACCTGCCTCATGCTAGGTGTGCACTTATGGCAAGACATTGCAACCATGAAAACAAGGCCTACATAGCTGCTTGTGGGCCTGGATATGGCCTGGCATCCTGCCAGTGGGGACATCGCTGTGCTCAGTTGCACCTAGTACCTCCAGCTACGCACCTGCAACCACCAACCCAAGTCCTGACACTGGCCTCCATTCCTGTGGACCCCAGTAGCTTACACAATGAAAAATATACCTTCCAAATCCAGAGATACTAGAAATCTCCACACCAAGCACCCTCATCAGTAGAACTCAGGTCACAGGAAGTTCCAGCACGCTCCCAACCAAAGGTGAAGGTCTTTCCCTAAATAAAAGTTCGTAACATCTGGAAGAAGTTACTGTTTCTTCACATGTGCAGATACCAATGGAAGGCTACAGGGATCAACAAGAATCAGGAAAATGTAACACCACCAAAATAATATAATAAACTCCCAGTAACCATTTGAAAAACAGAAATTCACCAATTGCCTGAGAAATAATTCAAAATCCTAAGATACTCAGAGAGCTACAAGTGATTTTAATAAAAATCAGGAAAAACAATGTGCAAAAAAAGTGAGAAGTTCAACAAACACATAAAAAAACATTAAAAATAGAGGTCACATCAGCAAGAAGGACTCCCTGGATGTATCAGTGCTTTTTCTCCCCCACAAAAATAAGAAAATAGTAAATCATTACAAACAACCAAAATCTCTATGGGAAAGCTCTGGGCTATAAAGAAGAAATAGTGGATATAATGAGGAGCTCAAAAACAAAGGATGGTCATATAGAGAAGTGTAGGGAACATTTACCCACATTATTTCATTCTCTAGTAGGGAAAGTTCAGTGTCAGTAGGGATCCACTTGGAGGGATTTCACCTCCTAGATAAAAGGAGAGCAAGAAAACCCCAACAAATTTGTGATGAAATGTGTCCACAGGTGCTCCAGTTGCTGCTATGCCTCACACTCCAGGATTCAGGTTCCAGAGCACTTTACCATCTATAGAAACAGAGCTGTTGCTGCACTGCACTGTATCCTCAAGGTCCAGGCCCCAACCCTAAACCTTCATTGCTGGGGCTGTGCTGCCACCTATCTGAGTCTCACCATTCATTCCCAGGTGCATCACTGGCACAGCATTTCTGGGTCTGAACTCCCATTGTTATAAGCCTCCACGCTAGTCCTAGATCATAGCCTGTCTCTATCATTGCCATGGCTGAGCTGCTGCTCTTCTGCCCCCACGTCCTACGTTACAGCTTTGACCCCCTCATTGCTGCAGCCACACTGCTGCTGCTCTCTAGACTGCACTTCCTAAGCGATGACACAGCGTTAATGGCCTAACCCTCATGATATGCTGCTGCTGTTCTGCAACTGATTCTTGGAGCTAGAGTTGGGGCTTTTACCTCTCATCCCTGGGCCAAGCTGCAATAGCAAGCTTCCCCCCAGGATCTGAGCAACTGTTGCACCCTGTCATCCTAGGGCTTATGTCACTGCTCTGTAACCCCTAATCAGACCCAAATCATTGAAGCTATCCTAAGAAACCCAGAACCCACTTCACAGATTCCTGAACATACCTGTACCACAGTGATTAGTGCCAGAGCAACAGCAGGTGCACATATGCCCCAGTACCTATGCTGTGTGATAGTTCCAAGTGCTTCTGTTCTCAGAACTCCAACTCTGGTGCTTCTCTGAATGCCAGTATGCCAGATCTGTCACCAGAAGAAATCCTCTTGGTTAGAACTTTTCCCCACAGGCAAAAAGTAGGCTGCCATCAATATGTACCTCCATGGGTCTTAAGAGCTAGGACCTCCACAGTTCAGCAGCAAAAGTCCACACAAGTCTTTGTCAATGTTCACCTCAGATGACAGAGATTCATGTAGATTGTACCACCGTGTCCCTCCAGGAATCAGAGATACTGTGCCTTATCCAACAAGTGAGCCTGCAGCCACATTCAGGTGAAAGTTGCCCAGTGAAGCCAAAGAAGATTTTAAAGGTGACTGCTCCCTTAATGTGCAGACATACCACAAAGGCAAAGGCAAGAAGAAGAAAAAAAAAAGAAGATTAGAAATCAAAGCAACACAACACCTCTAAAAGAACACAACAGCTTTCCAGTAGCTGGTCTCAAAGAAACAGAGATCTGAAAGTTACCAAACAACAACAAAAAATCAGAATAATTATTTTAAGGAAGCTCAGCAAGCAGCAAGATTCAAAAGACCACAGAGAGAAAATTTAATGAACTTAGGCAATATGTGAATAAAATTAGTGTTCAACACAAAGCCATAAATCATTTTTAAAAATCAAACAAGTTCTGTACCTGAAGAAAATGTCAAATAAAAATAAATTTAAAGGCAACAGAACTTCAACAACAGGGTCAATCAAGTACAAGAAAGAACCTGCAAACTTAAAGACAGATCTCTCGAGATAATTTACCCAGAGGAGAAAAAAGAAATAAAAATGAAAAAGAGTAAAGACAGCCAACATGACTTACATGATATTCCCAAGTAAAACAATATATACACTATAGGAATGTCAGGAGGAGAATAGCAAGAAAAGAAAACAAAAGCTTATTTAAGAAATAATGTTTGTAAAATTCCCCAAACTGGGGAGAGATGTGGCCATCAGGTATATGAAACTCAAAGATGCCCAACCAGAATCAACCCTAATACTTCTTTGCCATGACACAATATAATCAGCTCTCAAAATTAAAGGCAAAGAGAGAATTTTGATACCTTAAAAAGAAGACTCATCAAATACAAGAGAACCCTTACAAAGCTATCAAATTTCTCAGTAGAGGCCTTGCTGGCCAGCACACAGTAGAATTATATATTCTAAGTGCTAGTGTCCTTCAGAAATGGAGAAATAAAGAATTTCCTAGAGAAACAAAATCTGGAGTTTTATCACCATGAAAGTTTCCTGACAAGAATATTAAAGAAAGTTATTAAATCTCAAATAAAAGAATACTAATTATCATGAAAACACACAAAAGTACAATATTAACTGGTAAAGGTAAATGTAAAGAAATATTTTAAATAATACTAGTGGTGGTGTGTGTAAATCATTTTGAACTCAATCATACTGATTAAAAAACAAAAGAGATTAATACAATTATAGGTACAATATTTTGTTAGTGAAACAATATAAAAGACATAAATTAAGATACCAACAATAAGTAAATGTGGGACAAGAAAATATGCAGAAAAATTTTGTACAATGGAGGTTTAAATACAGTACTTTAACTACAAGATGTATTATGAAAGGGTCAAGGTAATCACAGAGAAAAAACCTAATATTGGAGAGAAAAAGAATCAAAGAAATCTATCACTAAAATAATTCACAAAGAAAGAAACAGCTAGGAAGGAAGAAACAAAGGGACTACAAAAAAATCAGAAATCAATTAACAAAGTAACCATAATAAGTCCTAAAAATCAGTAATTACTCTAAATGTAAATGAATTTATTCAATTAAAAGACATAGACTGCCTGAATGGATTAAAAAAATATATATGCTACCCACAAAATTTTTGTTAGAGCTTCAAGGACAATCATAACTTCAGAGAGAAGGGATATAAGTTATATTCCATGCAAATGGAAAATGAAAATAGACTTGGCTTTATTTTTCTCAGCCAAAGTAGACTTTAAAGCCATAACATGGTACAAAGAAGGTCTATATTTAATGATGAGGGAGATATTAAAATGTAAATATATGTGCACCTGATATTGGAGAGTAAATATATAGTATATTAAACCATCATTTTTAAATGATCTGTGATAAGACAAGTAAACCTGCCAAGAGTGACAAAAAGAGATGAGGTGAAATGGAACTGAAATCCTACCTGCCTGGCTCCAACTAAAGTAAATACTAACAAACATTTAAGGACAAAGTAGCAATAATACAGTAACTAGTAGGGAACTTTAACACCCACTGACATCAATGAACAGATCGTTTAGAAAGAAATTCAACAGGCAAGGGTGGTCTTAGATGATACATTGCTACATTTGGACTTAACAGATATCCACAGAACATTACATCCAAAAACATCAGAATACACATTCTTTCCAAGTGCACTTGGAAAACTATCCATGAGAAATAATACACTAGCCCACAAAATAAGAGAAAACGTATTTTAAAATATAGTGATTTTTATCAAGCATTTTTTCTGAACAAACAGTAGAAAATTAGACATCAGTTACAGAAAGTGGGAGAAGATCATGTGAATGCTAAGTGATATGCTACTAAGAAGGCTACTGTATCAATAAATAAATCAAAAGACGAAATCAAAACATACCTCAAGACAAATGTCAAAGGAAACAACACACTTCAATATCTATGGGGTATAGTATAAGCGTTCTAAGAGGACAGTTGTTTAGTAATGCAGACCTTCCTCAAGAAAAAAGAAAAACCTCAAATAAACAATCTAATCAACCAGCTAAAGGAATTAGAAAAAGAGAACAGAATGAAGAAATTAATAAAGATCAGATGGAAGTTAATAAAATAGAAATGAATGAACAATAGACAAGATCAATGAAACCAAGAGCTTGTTTTTGAAAAGATAAACAAAATTGATAAGCCTTTCCCACACTCACCAAGAAGAAAGAAGAGAGGACCCAAATTAACAAGATAAGAAAAGAAAGAGGAGAAGTAACAATCTATACGAGACACTAAAAAAAACTCGTAAGAGAATGCTACAAAAAGCTGTATACCAACCAACTGATCAACCTGGAAGAAATAAACAAATCTCTAGGAACATACAACCTGCCAGTTAAGAACAAACAATTCTAACAGACTGATAATTGCAGTGAAATTGAACTTGTAATTACAAACTTCCAGGAAACCAAAACCCAGCTTCAAGAAGAATTCTACCAAACATATAAAGATGAACAAATACCTGTCATCCTCAAACTATTCAAAAAAGTGAAGAGGAAAGAACATTCCCAAATTTATTCTAGAAGGCCATCATAATCCTGATGTCAAACCAGACAGACACTAAAAAAAAAAAAAAAATTCAAACTACATGAATACAGATGCAAAAATCCTTCACAGATGAGAATCCAACAAAGATCACATTATGATTAAGCTGATTATTCTAAGAATTCAAAGACGATTCAGTATTTGGAGATCAATCAATATGGTACACTGCATTAAAAAAAAGGAACGATAAAAACCACATGATGATCTCAATGGATATAGATAAAGCATTTCACAAAATTCAGGATCCATTATGACTGAAGATTCTTAGCCCAGTGGGTACAATGGGAAAATATCTCAACGTAATAAATGCCATTTATGACAAATACACAGCTAGCACTATACTAAATGCTGAAAAACTGAAAGGCTTTTCTATAAATTCAAGAACAAAGACAGATGCCCACTATAGACACTTTTCTTTAAAATATATGAGAAGTCCTAACCATATAAATAACACACACACACACACAAAAAGACATCCAAATTGGAAGGAAAGAACTAAAACTGTCCTTAACTGCAGATGACATATTTTACATAAATAACCCAAAAGTCTCCACCCAGAAAGATTAGAATTAACAAATGAATTTAGTAGGGGTGCAGTAAACAAGATTAATTTACAGAAATATACGGCTTTTGTAAATAACAATTAACTATCAGAAAGAAAAAGTTTTTAAAAATTCCATTCAAAATCACATCAAAAATAATAAAATATCATGGCAAAAACTTAACCAAGGAAGTGAAAAACCCATATTCTGAAAAGTATAACATATTGATAAAGAAATTAAAGATAACAAAAAGAAATGAAAATGTATCTTGTGCTCTTGGATTAGAAAAAAAATTGTTAACATGGCCATACTACCCAGATAATCTACAGATTTAGAGCAACCCCTTCAAAATACCCACTGCATTTTTCACAGAACCAGAACAAATAATACTAAAAACCAAATTGAATTACAAAAGACCCAAAATTTCCATAGAAATCGTTAGAAAAAAAGAACAAAGCTTGAGGCATAACCCTCAAAGACTTCAGACTATACTACAATGTATGGAATCAAAGTGACATGATGCTTGCACAAAAACAGTCCCATGGTAAGCCCTCCATATTCTCAACCAACCCTAGATCATGGGATACTGAAAATGTTGAGAAAAATCCTCATAAAAGTGGACTCATGTAGTTCAAACATGTGTTGTTCAAGGGTCAACTGTATTTGGAGAATTAGCTAAAATTTCCCAAATTAGAGAAATTAAGATAGAAGTTTTAAAATATCATAGAATTCCAACTAGGGTAAATCTAAGACACCAACAGAGATAGATATTAATCAAACTTTAGATGAAAAGACAGGATCTTAAATCTGCAAGAGAAAAGCAGCTCTTCACCTACAAGGGAACTACATACATCACATACAAGGAATTACCTGAGGATTTCTCACCAGAAACCTTGCAGTCTAGGGGAAGTGGAATGATAGAAGCGCTGATAGAAAAATGTTGACAACCAAGAACAGTATATCTATCAAAATGTTCTTCAAAATGAAGGAGAAATTAAGATCTTCCCAGATAAACAAAAGCTGGGAGAATCTGTCAGTATTTCACATGACTTACAAAATGCTGATGAAAGTCCTTCAAAATGAAATGAGAGAACAATAAAGGGTGAACAAAACTATTCAAATATATATAACTCTCAGGTAAAGATAAACATATGGATAAGTATAGAACCATGTAGTATTTTAATGTATGTGTAACAAATTTTAGTCTCTATAAATTTTAAAAACGAAAGCATGAATTACTAATTGAGATAATAGATCCATAAATAAAAAGAATAATTTGTGTCACCATTAATATAAAGTATAGCAGTCAGAAATATGAAGAGTTCTTATATGCATTTGAAGTTAAATTATTAACAGTTAAAACAGATTATGTTGTAAATTTAAATGTTTCACTTAATTGCTAAAGACTACAGTGAAAAGAAAACGAGAAGCCAAACAAAACATCTCACTCCAAAAGCCAGTGAAACATAAAGCAGAAAGGGAGAATGGAAGGGACAAGAAAGTTTCAAGACAGAAACTAATTAAGAAAATGGCAATAGTAATTCTTCCTATGTGGTATTAGCTTGAATATATATGGATTAATTGCCCTAAGTGAGAGATACACACTGGCTAAACAGTTCTTTTTTTAACTATCCAACTATATACTTTTGACAAGAGACACTTTTTTGACCTAAGCAGAAACATAGGCTCCAAGTAAAAGAAAAGATATTCCAAGCACATGGAAGTATAAGGAGAAGGGGAAGCCATATCTTTAGATAAAATATACTATAAGCCAAAATCCATTATTGTGAAAAAACGTTTAAAGTGATAAATTTCATATTATATTTTACCAAAATAAATATACAGTGCAGAATGTATTGCTAAAATAAACTGTCCTTAAGATGTCTGAAGTGATTTTTATTCCTATTACAGGTAAATCTGATGACTTGTGTACTATGATATTAAATAGTTGGTATAATTACATGATTAATTTCAGACAAAAATTATGAACAAATAAATTCCTTTAATTTGTAAATTAGAATAGTTTAAACCATTCAGATGTATAAATCAGTTTTCCATTTTAACTTTATAAATATGTTTTGATATATTATTGCCCTTAGTGAAACTTGTTCTTTATGAAAATAATGTGTACTACATGGAATCCACAGGAACCATACTGGAATGAAAACTGATAGAAAAGAGTATAAAATATTCTAGCAGATTTAGAAAATTAAGTATAGTGTAAATAAGTAACATTAAAAGAGATTTCAATCAGTAAATTGTATTCTTTAAAGTGAAAATGTTGATAGAATTTTAATTTTGCATTAATATTTTTAATACATTGTTTCACTCAAACATCAGTAAAATATTTTAATCAATTGAAAGGACCATGAGGCTTCTACTAAAAGCGGGAAGAGTAGTGCTCAAATTAAGGCCACAGTTTTATGCAATATACTTGTACTGGTTTGGGTTTTCTTTATCTCTTTCCATGTAGTCTCTGTCAATTAAGGATTCTATTCTCTTCTTCAGATCACTAGGCTAAAAAACAAAGTAAACTATTAGGATTAATAAGAATATGTTACAGTATTGATCCACTTAATCTCCCCATAAATACACAAATTATCATATTTTACCTAGATAGTTTTCAGGGAACAATAAATTTCTTCAGTAAAATAATTACTATCATTTAAAACTAGAACTACACAGGACAATAGGTAAATATGAATAAAATTTAATTAACACATAAACAAAAGAAAAACATATCTGAGCTGTATTTTAGGGAAAAAGTCATATTGGTTATTTAGGATAAATCAAACTATAATTTTTTTAATTAATTTTACAGACAATGTGCTGACAAGTCAACTTGAAGTGTCTAACAATTACTACGGAAAAAAAATCTCTTTTTAAAAGATCTATTTTTTTAAAGTACAATTTTGCCAAAAATATGTTAAATAGTGTGTTATATTCTATTTTAGAGTATTTGGAATATTTTAGATTATTTTAAATATGTCTTTTTTTTCTTGTTACCTTTTAAAATTATGTTATATTTATGATTTCTGCTTACAAAATTGATGCAATTTAAAAATTTAAAACACAGCACGGTATATAACACAAAAAAAGGTACAGAAATCATGTATTCAGTCATACTGATATCCACATAAGATATACACATATTTTGCTCCATGTAATAGATACTTTATAAACTTACTCTTTGATTTTAAAGTACTCAAAGCTACTGGATTTTTAGTAGGTTTGCTTACCTTTACTGTAAATTTTAGCTGGTTGTATAATTCTGACAGAAGTACACTTGTGGCTAAGTGTTTTCCTTATTTTCATAATTCGAACAATTGCGGCATCAATCTGATATTGTCGGTCCTGGAAAACTCTCTCTGTGGTGATGGTTTGTTCCTCTATCTAATGAAAATAATTAAGGTAAAATGAAAATACATAAAATTTCAAAAATACATAAGCCTATATGCAATTTGGAGTTTTAAAGGATCAAATTCTTGTAGAAATAAAAAGTAGCGCAAGAAATAAAAAGTAACCCACTTCTGCTGTATGGAAATCTTTTATATATTATCCATTTTGGTAATCAAAGTTTGTATTACATGTTCCTCCATTTTCAGTCACTCTATTTTCAATTAGAAGAACTAACAGGAAAATACGTAGCCATGATTTGAATTTTCCAGTTCTGTTTAGTTAATTATGTACTTTCTTTGGCCCTGACTAGTTTCATGATAGCATCTTTAAATGTGATATCAAAGGTACAAAATAAATCTTGAACACACTACAAGTATTCCATTGCTAATCTATTCTATTTATTCAAACTAAAGCTATATGATTTTTACTGTACTTCACACACAAGCATTTATTTTCAGAAACTTCTCTCATTTTAACTCTGGTTGTTATAAGAGAATTTGTAGAATAGCTCATTTAAAATTGCAAGCCTACATTTTAAAAACCATTCTAAACTTCTAACTTTAAACATTTTCATCCTTTCTTCTATCCTAAACTGTCAAGAGTAAATCTTCCAAGTCACCTGATTTTCCAGTTAGGAAACTATCTTCCTCACTGCCTCCTAGGTTCCAAATTCCAAATAAAGCCCCAACATATTTAGAGTGGCTTAGTTTGGATTTCTCAGTTTATCTGTATTTCTCACTACTTCATGTTTTGTGTGAGCTTTCATCAGTATTATTCCTTAAATGCTCATTACACCCCCTATTTTTCCAGACTATCTCAACCTTTATGTTTCCAGTAAAGCTTTAAATATATTTCTACCCCTAATAATAAAAAACAAACAAACAAACAAAAAAAAACCCTTCACTTAACCTCATCTTAGTCAGGTAAATGTTTTTAATTGAGATGAAAGTCACAAAACAAGTAATGTACAAGGTGATGGCATTTGACATATTTACAGTGTTGTGCAACCACCATTAATCCCCAGTTTCAAAACATATTCACCATCCCAGAAAACATCCTGTACCTGTTAAGTAGTCACTCTCATTCCCCATTCCCCCACACCAGTAACTTGCTTTACCTATGGATTTGCCTACTGCTCGCATATCGTATGAAAGAAATCATACAATTTGTGATCTTTTATGTCTGGTTTCTTTCATTTATGTGTAATATTTTCATATGAATAATGTTGTCAAGATTCATTTGCACTGAAACATGTATTAGTACTTTATTACTTATTATAAATGAATAATATTCCTTTATATGTATGTACTACATTTCCTTATACATGAATTGAATAACCTAGAAGAAACAGATACACTTCAGGATATACAGAATCTACAAATATAATCATGAATAGAAAATACGAACAAAAAATATGTAAGTAGTATGAATCAGTAATCAAAATCCTCAAAGAAAAGCCCAGGACAAATTGATTTTACTGGCAAATTCCACCAAATATTTAAAGAAAAGTTAACACCAGTCCTTTGCAAAGTCTTTTAAAAACTAAAGAAAACGGAACATGCCCAAATTCACTTTCTGAGGCTACATTATATTGACACTGTAGTCTGATAAGAACACTACAAGAAAAGAAAACTAGAGGACAATATTTTTGATGAATACACATGCAGAAATTCAAAATAAAATACTAGCAAACCCAATTCAGCAACATGTGAAAAAAGATATTCACTATGGTCAAGTGGGACTCAGCCCTGGGATCAAGGACAGTTAGAGAGACAAATCAATAAATGTGATACATTACATTAATATAATGAAAAAAAACCTATATCATCATTACAGTAAGATGCAGACAAAAGCCTTGTGACAAAATTAAATATCCGTTCATGATAAAAACTCTTAACAAATTAGTTATAAAAGATACTATAACATGACAATGCCACGTATGACAAGCACACCGCTTACATTATACTCAATAGTGAGTCTGATAGCTTTTCCTCTGAGATAAGGAAAATCAAATGCCAGCTCTCACCACCCTTAGTTAACCCAGGAGTGGAAGTTGTAGCTACAGCAATCACACAAGTAAAATAAAATGCACCCAAAGAAAGAAATAAAATTATCTTTACTTGCAGATGATATTATGTAATAGTGACAAAATCCTAAAGACAATCAAAATACTGCTGGAACTAATTAATAAATTAAGCAAAATTTAAGAATATAAAATTAGTGCAGGCATATTTCATTTTATTGGACTTCACTTTACTGCATCTCACAGACATTGCATTTTTTACAATCTCAAGATTCATGTGTGGAGCAAGTCCACTGGTGCCATTTTTTTCCAACAACATTTTCTCACTTCATGTCTGTGTCACATTTTGGTAATTCTCACAATATTTCAAACTTTTTCAGTATAATTTTACTTGTTATGGAGAAAGTGGTCAGTGATTTTTTTAAGAAAATTCCTTATTTTTGCACATTTTAAAGCTTACTTTCCATTTACAACTATTACAAAATATTGGCTATATTCCCTGTGTTATACAGTACATCCTTGAGCCTATTTTACACCCAGTAGTTTTGTACTTCCCTATCCACCTACCCTATAGTGCCCCTTCTGTCTTCCCTCTTCCCACTGGTAATCACTAGTAGTTTGTTCTCTGTGACTCTTACTTTTGGGTTATATTCATTAGTTTGTTATATTTCTTAGATTCCACATACAAGTGATAAATTTAGTAGTTGTCTTTCCCAGCCTGGTGTATTTCTCTAAGCATAGTGCTTTGCAAATCCAACCATGTCACTGCAAATAGCAAAATTTCATTTTTTATGGGTGGGTAGTACTCTATTGTGTGTGTGTGTGTGTGTGTGTGTGTGTGTGTGTGTGTGTGTGTGTGTGTGTGTGTGTGTGTGTGTGTGTGCGCGCGCCTCTGTGTGTCACAACTTCTTTATACAGCCATCTGTTAATGCACACTCAGGTTGACTCCATGTCTTGCATATTGTAAACAGTGCTGCTATGAACACTCGGGGTGCATGTATCTTTTTGAATTAGTGTTTTTGTGGTTTTTTAATATATACCCAGAAGTGAAATTGCTAGGTCATATGGTAGTTCTATTTTTAGTTTATTGAAAAACTCCCATACTGTTTTCCACAGTGGCTGCACCAATCCACATTCCCACCAACACTGTACAAGTGTTCCCTTTTCTCCACATTCTCACCAACATTAGTTGTTTGTGTTCTTTTTGATGATAGCTCTTCTGACAGGTATGACGTGGTATCTTATTGTAGTTCTGATTTGCATTTCTCTGATGATTAGCGATGTTGAACATCTTTTTCATGTGTTTGCTTGACCCTCTGCATTTCCTCTTTGGAAAAATGTCTACTCAGTTCTTACTCCTTTTTCAAACTGGGTTACTTGGTTTTTTTATGTTAAGAATGTGAGTTGTTTATATACATTGAATAGTAACACCTTATTGGTCATGTAATTTGCAAATATTTTCTCCCATTCATTAGGCTGTCTTTTCATTTTTTTCAGTGGTTTCCATTGCTCTGCAAAAGTTTTAAAATTTAACAGGTCCCATTTGCTGATTTTTGCTTTTGATACTTTTACTTTAGGAGATGGACCCAAAAACATACTGCCTACTATTGTCTCCAGTTTTATAGTATCCAATCTTACATCTAAGTCATTAATCCATTTTGAGTTCATTTTTGCATACAGTGTCAGAAAATGTTCTAATTTCAGTCTTTTAAAGGTAGCTCTCCAGTTTCTCAAGCACTACTTATTGAAGAGACTGTCTTTCCTGCATTGTATGTTGTTGCCTCCTCTGTCGTAGATTAATTGATCATAATTGTCTGGGTTGGCTTCCATGCTTTCTATTCTATTCCATTGCTTTTTGTGTCTGTTTCTGTGCCACTACCACACTGTTTTGATTACTGTAGCTTTGTAGTATGGTCTGAAGTCTGGGAGCGTGATTCCTCCAGCATTGTTCTTTCTCAGTATTGTTTTGGCTATGGAGGGTCTTTTGTGCATCTATATAAATTTTAGCATTTCTTGTTCTAGTTCTTTGAAAAATTCCATTGGTACTTTGATAGAGATTCATTAAATCTGTAGATTGCCTTGGGCAGTATGGTCATTTTAACACTACAGATTCTCATAAATTAGATACAGTGTATCTCTTTTGCATCATCTTCAATTTCTTTCGGTCTTTTGCCTCCTTAGGCAGGTTTATTCCTAGGTATTTTACTCTTTTTAATGTGATGGTAAATGGGATTTTTTTCTGTAGTTTTTACTTCTGATACTTCTTTATTAGTGTATAGAAATGCAACTAATTTCTGTATATTAATTTCGTGTCCTCCAACTTCACTGAATTCATTATGATGAATCCTAGCAGTTTTCTAGTAGTGTCTTTAGGATTTCCTATGTACAGTATTATGTCATCTACAGTGACAGTCTGACTTCTTCCTTTCCAATTTAGATTTTTTTAAATTTTTCTTTCTGATCACTGTGGCCAGGACTTCCAAAAATATGTTGAACAAAAGTGGTGAGAGTGTGCAATTTTGTCTTATTCCTGATCTTAGAGAAAATGTTCTTTACCATTGAGTATGATGTTAGCTGTGGTTTTATCATATGTGGCCTTTATTATTTTGAGATATATTCCCTCTATGCCCATGTTCTTTAGAATTTTTACCATAAATGGATGGTAAATTTTATCAAAAGCATTTTCTGCATCCATTGAGACAATCATATGGTATTTATTTCTCAATATGTTAATGTGGTGTATCACACTGATTGATTTGTGGATACTGAAATATCTTCTCATTCCTTAAATAAATCACACTTGATCCTTTTAATATATTGTTGGATTTGCTATATTTGCTAGTATTTTGCTGAGGGTTTTTTGCATGTAAATTCATCAGTGATGTTAGGCCTGCAAATTTGTGATAACTTTGATTTGTGATAACTCATGCCTAGTTTTGATATGTCCTATGATCTTTGATGTTACTATTCGCAAAAAGATTACTACTCACTGAAGGGTCAGATGATGGTAGCATTTTTTAGCAATAAAGTATTTTTGAATTAGGGTACATACATTTGATTTTTTTTAGACTTAATCCTATTGCCAAACTAAACTACAGTATAATGTAAATATAGCTTTCACACGCACTGGGAAACCAAAAAACATAGTGTGATTTGCTTTATTCTGATATTCACTTTATGATGATGGTCTGGAATTAAAACGTCAGTGTCTCTGAGGCACGCCTGTATATAAAAAATAATTTTATCGTTCTACACTAACATTTCATACCTAAAATGAAATATAGGAAACAATCTCCTTTAGTATTGGCATCAAAGATGAACTATTGGGAGGAACACCAAGATGGAGGAGTAGAAGGATGCCCTTAGCTCACCCTCTCCCATAAATATACCAAGAGAGACATCCACATGACCCACTCAGAACACTCACTGAACTTTGGACAGAACACTGCCTATTTCAAAAAAACAAAATTCCTCACAAAATCTGGTAGGAGAAAAAAAAAAAAAAAGAAAAAGAAACAGGAAATTAGTGCAGGACATTTCCCATTGGGAGGGAGTGGCAAAGGAGGAATAGCACTGTTACACTGGGATGCAGCCTTCTCCAACAGAGACATCAGTGGGGAAGGAGGCGGAACCTCTGAGGTTCCAAGGAGTGCTACAGCATCCTCTTAACTGAGAAACTGGCACAAAAGGTCCCTGCGATCCTCAGCCCTAGACGCTAGCTAATGGGGAGGGGGTCCCCATGAAAAGAAGAGCCACACTGCTGGTGTGCACTGGTGGGATAGGTGCAACATAGCTAGGCCATAGCCACTGTCTCCAGAGGCCTGTGACATCACTGGTCCCTTCTCCTCAGAAGAGAAGCATAGGCTCAGCCACTAAATTTGGTGGTGCCTGGCTCCCAGGCAGTTGGGGCTGAACCCTGAATCGGTACCCAGGGGCTCTGCAACTTCATAGGTGATACTGAGATTTGCTTACAGCCCCAGGCAGAGGGGAACAATTTGCAACCCAGATGCCTTTGTTGACTCAAGCCTCTAAGACAAATGAGCAAGGAGCAGATTCCTGGAACACAGCAGGGGCCATTGCAGGTGCAGTTTTCAGTGGACCTGCCAACCATATGTAGATATGGTACTGGGGATGGTGCTAATCCAACAGCATGCCACTATCCAGGTGACTAATCCAGATGTCAGTGGATCTGTACTGGTAGCTCTTAGGGCAGAGAACCTGGGGGACACTGAGAGCAGAGCACTGACAGTCCCACGGCTGAGGTGGGAATGAGGCACTGTCAACAAAGAGTACTTGTACCACTCCCACCCTGTCTACCATGCACCACAGCTCAGAAACAGATCTGGAAGCCTCCATTACAACAAAAGGGAAATAGAACCAGCCCTGGTCAGGGCTGTGCACAACCACAGGAAAAAAAAAGGAGGCCCTTCCAACAACTAGCACAGGACTCTGATCACAACACTGCAACACTGACAATCAAAGGGATAACAGCCAACACAGACAGAAGAAAGACGTGGCAACCATCCATACTAAAAACAGACCTGTGACAAAGTTATTAGGGGTGCAGGGTCTACACAGGAACATATTCTCTTAAAAAAAAAAACAAAACCCTTTCAAGAACACAAGTTGATAACTGATACTCCTAGATCCATTAACCCAGAGAGATATAAGTAAAATGAAGCAGCAGAGGAACAACTCTCACTTAAAAGAACAGGAGAAATCACCTGAAAGAATAATCACTGAAATAGACCTCAAGAGCCTACTAGATCATGATTTCAAAAAGGGGATGATAAAAGCACTGAAGGAAATATGAGACACAATGAACAGACAGAGATTACTTTAAAAAGGAAATTAAAAATATAAAGAGGAGCCTATTAAAAACAGAAGACTCAACGGTTGAGATAAAAGTGGAGCTAAAGACAGTCTAAAGCAGACTACATAATACAGAGGAACAAATAAGTGACTTAAACACAGGATAGCAGAAGTCACCCATTTAGTACAGCAGACATAAAAGCAAGTAAAACACAAACGAAAGCAATATAAGGGAACTATGAGATAATATACAACATGCCAACCTATGCATAATAAGGGTCCCAGAGGAGAAGAAAGAGCAAAGGGATTGAAAATGTACTTGAAGAAATCATGCCTGAAAACTTCCCAAACCTAAAGAAGGTAACAGATATTCAAGTACAGGGAAGTAGAGAGGGTCCCAAGCAAGAAGCCAAACAGAACTACTCCCGAGATACATTATAATTAAGATGGCCAAAATTAAAGATAAAGAAATGATTCTAAAGGCAGCAGCAAGAGAAAAACAACGAGTTAGTTATAAGGGAACCCCATAAGGCTTTTGGCTGATTTCTCTAGAAGAACACTTCTGCAGGGCAGGAGGGAATGGCAAGATATATGTACAGTCCTGAAAGAAAAAGCTGCAACCTAGGATACTTTATCTGGCAAGATTACCCTTTAGAGTAGAAGGGTAGATAAAGAATTTCACACACAAGCAAAAACTAAAAGAATTCAGCAATTCTAAACCTATGCTAAAAGAAACATTAAAAGGTCTACTCTAAATAGAAAACTAGGAGGATGCTACAGAAATTGCATAACTGGAAATGCAATAACTACAATGAGTTGCAAGAAAATAAACATGAAGATGTTAAAAATAAAGGGGGGGCATCAAAATAATAAAAGGTGGGATAGGAAAGAGCAAGAAAATACAGATTTTTTTTCTCTATTGCTTTCTTTTTATGATTCTTCTTTTTTTCCTCATTCTTTTTAGAATGTGTGTGAGCCTTTATGACTACCAGTCTACAGCAAACATATGTAGCAAGGGGTTAACATACTTGAAAAACAGGGTAACTACAAGTCAAAAGCATACAACAGAGTCACAAAAAGCAAAAAAAAAAAAAAAAAAAAAAAAAAAAAGAAACCAAAGTAAAAGAAAAGAAAATTATCAAACCAAAAAGGAAAAACAAAAAGGAAAAGGAACAAAGAAGAAATACCAAATCAACTGGAAAGCAAATTTCAAAATGGCAATAAACATATATCTATCAATAATTTCTATAAATGTCAATGGGCTAAAAGCTCCAATCAAAAGACACAGAGTGGCAGTTTGCATAATAAAACAAAAGGCTACAATATGCTGCCTACAAGAGACCCACCTTAGAGTGAAGGACACACAGAGATTGAAAGTGAGTGGATATAAAAAGATATTTCATGCAAATGGAAATGACAAGAAAGTAGGAGTAGCAATACTCGTATCAGACAAAACAAGATTTTAAAACCAAGGCCATAAAGAAAGATAAAAAAGACAGAACGTTAATGATCAAAGGAACAATACAAGATTAGGATATTACACTCGTTAACATATATGCACCCAATGTAGGACCACCTAAATATATAAAACAAATACTAACAGACATAAAGGGGGACATTGATGGGATACAACATTAGGAGACTTTAACATCTAATTAACATCACTGCACAGATCTTCCAGACAGAAAATCAATAAGGCAACAGAGACACTAAATGACACAACAGAACAATTGGACTTGGACATTATATTTTTAGGACATTATATCCCCTCAAAACAGAATACACATGCTTTTCAAGTGCACATGGAACATTCTCTAGGCTAGATCATGTACTCAGGCACAAAAGAAGCCTCAACTAATTTAAGAGGATAGAAATTATCATTTCAAGTATCTTCTCTGATCACAATGGCATAAAACTAGAAATCAACCACTGAAAAACAAATGAGAAAAAAAAAAAAACAACAAAACAGCATGGAGATGAACCAACATGCTACTTAAAATCCAATGGGTCAATGATGAAATCAAGTAAGAAATCAAAAAACAGCTGGAGACAAATTACAATGAAAAGCACAAGCACACAAAATCTACGAGATGCAGCAAAAGCAGTCCTAAGAGGGAAGATCATAGCTGCACAGGCCTTACTAAAAAAAGAGCAACAATCTCAAATAAACAACTGAACCTACCAGCTAAAAGAATTAGAAAAAGAAGAGCAAACAGAACAACGTCAGCAGAAAGGAAGGAAATAATAAAGATCACGGAGGAAAGAAAACAGAGATTCAAAAAAAAAAAAATGGAAAAAATGAATCAAACCAAGAGCTGGTGTTTTGAAAGGGTAAACAAAATCGACAAATCTTTGGCCAGGCTCACTAAGAAGAGAGAAAACACAAATAAATAAAATAAGAAAGGAAAATGGGAGAAATTACAACCAGTACCACAGAAATAAAAATTAATTACAAGAGAATATAGGAACAACTATTTGGAAGCAAACTGGGCAACCTAGGAGAAATGGACAAGCTTCTGGAAACAGAGAGTCCACCAAGACGGAATCAAGAAGAAACAGACCACGTAAACAGATAACCTGAAATGAAACAGGATCAGGAATAAAAAGTCTCCCTGCAGACAAAAGTGCAGGACCAGATGGCTTCACTGGGGAAGAATACACCAAACATACAAAGAACTCACACCATTTCTTCTCAAACTCTTCCAAAACACTGAAAAGGAGGGAGCACTCCCAAACTCATTCTGTGAGGCCACCGTCACCCTGATACCACAACCAGGCAAAGACACTACCAAAAAGACCATTGCAGGCCAATATCACTGATGAATACAGAAGCAGAAATCCTCAACAAAATATCAGCAAACAGAATGCAACAGCACATAAAAAAAGATCATATAGCATCATCAAATTGGATTCAACCCAGGGACACAGGGTGGTTCAAAATATGCAAATCAATCAGCAAGATACACCACATCAACAACAGAAAGAGCAAAGAGCACATGATCATCTCAATAGATGCAGAAAAAGCATTTGATAAAATTCAACACCCATTTTTGAGAAAAACTCTCACCAAAGTGAGAGTAGAGCATATGAGGGAGCATATCTCAACATAATAGAAGCTATTTATGAGAAACCTACAGCCAGCATAGTACTCAATGGTGAAAAACTGAAAGCCTTCCCACTAAAATCTGGAATAAGACAAGGCTGCCACTCTCCACTTCTATTCAACACAGTCTTGGAAGTCCTAGCCACAGAAGTTAGGCAAGAATAAAGAATAAAATTTATCTAGATTGGAAACAAAGAGGTAAAATTTGTCACTATATGCAGATGACATGAGACCATACATAGAAAACCCTAAAAGCTCCACACAAAAACTGCTAGAGCTGATAAAAGAATTCTGCAAGGTAGGAGGACACAATATTAACATACATAAAAATCAGTTGCATTTCTTTGCACCAATAATGAAATATCAGGAAAAGAAAGTAAACAAATAACCCCTTTTAAAATTGCATCCAAAACAACAAAATACTTAGGAACAAATCTGACCAAAGAGGTGAAAGACTTACACATGGAGAACTACAAAACACTGATTAAGGCAATTAAAGAAGAGTTAAAGAAATGGAAAGATATCCCATGTTTTTGATCGACAAAATCAATATTTTTTAAATGGAAATACCATCCAAGGCAGTCTACAGATTTAATATGTTCCCTACCAAATTAATCAGGACATTTCACACAGAACTAGATAAATAATCTTAAAATTTATATGGAATCACCAAAGACCCAGAATTGCCAAAACAAAACTGAAGAAAATGAACAAAGCTGGAAGAATAACCCTCCCAAACTTCAGACAACACTAATCAAAACAGGATGGTATTGGCATGATCCAATGACATATGCAACAATATGGAAAAGAACAGACAGCCCAAAAATAAACCCACAGGCCAATGGTGAATTAGTATTAGACAAAGTAGGCAAGAATATACAATGGAGAAAAGACAGTCTCTTCAGCATGTAGTGTTGGGAAAACTGGACAGCAGCAAGTAAATCAGTGAAATTAGAACACTTCATCACTTCACGCACAAAAGTAAACTCAAAATGACTTAAAGAGTTAAATATAAGACAAGACACTGTAAACCTCCTAGAAGAAAATGCAAGCAAAACATTCTCTGACATAAATGTTCTCCTAGGGCAGTCTACCCAAGCAAAAGAAATAAAAGCAAAAATAAAAAAATGAGACCTAATTAAACTTCTAAGCTTTTGAACAGTAAAGGAAACCATAAATGAAACAAAAAGACAGCCTAAAGAATGGGAGAAAATATTTGAAAATGATGAAACTGACAAAGGCTTGATCTCCAGAATACATAAATAGCTCATACAACATAATAACAAAAAAGCAAACAACCCAATCCAAAAATGGTCAGAAGATTTAAACAAGCATTTCTCCAATAATGACACATGAATAATTAATTGGCACATGAAAAGATGCTCAATATCACTAATTATCAGAGAAATGCAAATCAAACTACAATGAGATTATCAACTCATGTCAGAGTGGCCATCACTTAAAAGTCCATGAACGATACGGCAGCATTATTTACAACAGCCAAGACGTGGAAACAACCCAAATGTCCATCAATAGATGACTGGATAAAGAAGATGTGGTACATATGTACGATGGAATACTACTCAGCCATAAAAACGAATAAAATAACCCCATTTGTAGCAATATGGATGTACCTGAAGATTGTCATTCTAAGTGAAGTGGGCTGGAAGAGAGAGAAAAATGCCATATGACATCATATATATGAGGAATCTAAAAAATAGTAACAATAATAATAAGGACACAAATGAACTAATTATTTATAACTAAGATGACTGATTTCTTGAATATGTGTAAGCATATTTGACTGTCCTTTATGATTGGATTACTGCATTCTGTTGATTCTTATTTTGTAGTTGGCTTTATTTCTTTGATAACCATGTAAGTTTAAAAAGCTTAAGCTCTAAACTGTTTTTGAAACAATGATCAGAACACATATGTAAACTAAAAAAAGCACGTGCAGTGTACAGTATATATGTATTTACATGCAATATAATACGTATGTACAGTTGAACCTAAAAATTCTACCTAATAAAAGAGAAAAAGAAAAAAAAAGAAAAAAATTTTTAAAAGTCCATGAATGATAAATGCTGGAGAGGGTGTGGAGAAAAGGGAACCCTCTTACACTGCTGGTGGGAATGTAGTTTGGTGTAGACACTACGGAAAACAGTATGGAGATGCCTTCAAAAAACTAAAACTAGACTTACAATATGATCCAGCAATCCCATCTGTATATCCATAGAAAACCCTAATGTGAAAAGATACATGGACCCCAATGTTCATAGCAGCAGTATTTACAATAGCCAAGATATGGAAGCAACCAAAATGTCCATCAATAGATGACTGGATAAAGAATGTGGTTTATTTATACAATGGAATACCACTCTGCTGTAAAAATTAATAAAATAATGCCATTTGCAGCAACATGGATGGACCTAGAGATCATTATTCTAAGTGAAGTGAGCCAGAAGGAGAGAGAAAAATACCATATGATATCACTCATATGTGGAATAAAAAAGAGGACACTAATGAACTCATCTACAAAACAGAAACAGACTCACAGACAGAGTAAACAATGTGATGGTTACTAGGGGAAAGGGAGTGGGAAGCGATAAATTTGGGAGTTCAGATGTGCAAATGTTAGCCATTGTATATAAAAATAGATTTAAAAAAGCAAATTTCCTCTGTATAGCACAGGGAAGTATATTTAATATCTTGTAATAATCTTTAGTAAAAAAGAATGTGAAAGTGAATATTTGTATGTATATCCATGACTGGGACACTGTGCTATATACCAGAAACTGACGCATTATAACTCACTATACTTCAAAAAAAAGACAAAGTATTACAAATAGATTTAATCAAGTAAAACATGTGTACAAAAGTATAAGATTTTAAACAAATAAACTGAAAAGGAGACAAATGGAAAATGTCTCATGTTCACGAATCAGAAAAATAGCTAAAATGTCCACCACAACCAAACCATCTACATAGTCAAAGCAGCCCTACCAAAATTCTAGTGGAGTACTTCAGAGAAATAGAAAAAACAATCCATAAAACTGCATAGATCCTGAAAAGACCCCAAATAACCAAAGAAAATAAAGAGAATAAAGAACAAAGCAACAGCCATCACACATCCTATTTCAAAGAATACCACAAAACTATGGTAATAAAAGCACTGTGGTACTGGCCTAAAAAGAGAAGCAGACAGAGAAAGCAGAATTAAGAACCTAGATAAACACTGACATGTATGGCCAACTAATATTTCACAAGGGATCCAACAACACGCAATGGGGAAAAAAAAGTGTCTTTCATAAATAATGTAGGGAAAATTAAATAATCACATAAGGTAAATGAAACAGGACCTCTATCTTACAACACTCAAAAAAATTAGCTTGAAATGGATTAAAGACTTAAATTTAAGATCTAAAACTGTAAGATTCCTAGATAAAAATACTGGGAAGACACTCCTTGGTATTGGTCTTGGTGATATTTTTTTTTGGATATGAAGGCAAAAGATCAAGAAACAGAAAGTATGGCCAAGATGGCAGAGCAGAAAACCCTGAGCTCACCTGCTCCCACAGGAGCCCCAAAATTACAACTATGTCAAAGCAAATATCTCTGAAAATGACCTGAAGAGCAGGTCATTGATGATCTTCTGCCCTAAAAGTTATAAAGAAGAAATCACAATGGGAGAGCAGGAGGGAAGGAAATACAGTATGGTGAAGACCCATATCCCCAGGTAGGCAACCCATAAAGTGGAGGATAAAAACAATTGTAAAGGTTCTCTCCAAAAAGCAGGGGGTCAGAGCCACACATTGTGCTCCCCAACGCAGCAGTCCTGTACCAGGATGGTGAGTGTCCCAGAATGTCTGGCATTGAAGGCCAGCAGGGCTTGCCTGTGGGTGCTGGAAGGCCATAGGAAACAGAAACTCTGTTCTTAAAAGGCATGTGCAAAAGTACACATGCTCAAAGTCCCAGAATAAAGGCAGTAATCTGAAAGAAGCCTGATTCAGACCCATTTGCAGACCTTGGAGAAACTCCTGAAGAGGTAGAAGGCAACTGGGGCACCCCCTAAGCACACAGAGATGAGAATATTGGTGTTGGCAAACACAACTTTGGAGTCCTCCCTTTAGCCTATTAGCACTGTGGGTTAGCACCAGCCTCAAACTACCCCAGATACTGCATCAAGCAAGATGAACTCCAAAAGGTCCAAAACAAGGCACATTTATAATTAAAATGGCAAAAATTAAAGACAAAGAGAAAACATTAACAATAGTAAAAATAAAAGGGCACTCTTGTAAACTATCAGCTGACTTTTAGGAGTAACTTTACAGGCCAGAAGGGCGTGCCATGATATTCAAAGCATCGAAAGAAAGAAGCCTACAACCAAGAATACTCTATATGGTAAAGCTATCATTCAGATTTGAGGAACAAAGACGAAAAAACACAAACCAAAGCAGGTAGGAGAGGCTGCATCATTCTCTCCAAAAATCTCACCCCCAGGATAGCTGACCCAACAACTGGAAGAGAACTCAAAATCCAGGGTTTTTCCCTTAAAAGTGAAGGGCCTGAATCCCACATTACATACAATAAGGCCTACATCTGAGATGAGCCCTCAAAAATCTAGCTTTGAAAACCAACAGGGCTTCAATCTAGGAGACCTTATGAAAGCTATTCAGAGTTCAGAAAACAGATCTTTAAAGGCTCTACGTTCAATTCATTTGCCCCAGAAGCCAGCACAGAGGCAACCAATTACAAGGCACCCAGACTTTATGTGAAATAGGCTTATCTATTATCTTAAAGGGGCAACCTGAGGGCAGGCATCTAATTTAACACATATCTAGGGAACAGAGGTAAGTAGGCACCACCTCTACTCTCCTTCTGCTTCACTCCACTTTGCTGGTTATCTCCCAGGAAATTGTACCCTCCTCTGATGGCCTAGTTTTTGAAGCTGCTAGCAGATTATACATCTAGATCACTTGGGCTGCCGGCCAGCAAAGTTACACTTGTGGGTTCCACAGACCTATAACCCAAGGAGAAAGAGTTCTTAAATGACTATTACCCCAGACCACAATAGACAACAGACTCAGGAGTCTAATCTTTTATGACAGCATCAGCTTATCATAAAAGCTACAGCCTAAGGGGCAATGTTTTAGTTAGAAACACATCTAAGGGCTGAGAGTAACACCTAGACCTCAGAGGGTGGGCACTACCTTTTATACACTCTCCCTCTGCTGTGCTCCTGCGATCAAGTATCTCTGATAGGATAGCTTACACACACACATACTTGGTACCACATTTTCTTCACTTCCTGTGCCCAGTTGTTATGGTTACCCCTTGATTATCTGACTCTGGTAGCCAAGGGGCTTGTGTTTCTGGGTCCCACTGACTGTAATGATCAGAGAGATAATTTAGGGCGAGCTACCACTCACAGAGCACTGCACAAATAGCAGACTAAAACAAACTCCCTTCTTCTATTAAGGAGAACTATGTCTGGAGTTTTGATTAAAGAAAAGGCATTTAGCAGACTACAGATATGAACTCTGGGAACAGAAGCTAGTGGACACCATTTCTGCACTCTCCCTCTGCCTTGTTTCAAATCACCACTATCTCATGCAACGATTTGTTCACTTGTCTGGAAACTGGATTTTTGTACCTGCTGACCACAGTACACCTCTAGATTGCCTAGCTCTACTGGCTGGGGGGATTTAAATTTATAGTCTTAGAGAACTTTTTACATGCATTAAAAACTGCTGCCTGAAAGTCTGCTTCCTATCCACCTGCACCCTTTTGGAAACTGAGAGGTCTTGGTTCCCTCTCAACTACTGGAAGCCATTAAAAATTAAAACAGGCTTCTGGAACAACTGCAAAGCTGTGACAGACAACCAAGATCTGAGGCAGGACTGAAAGATAAGTTTCATTTCCTACGAGAGAACTGAAATATAGGCCTAAACTAAGAAATAGAGGGTGATACAATAATAGTGGGGAACTTTTAATACTCCGATTTCATCAATTTTCCTGACAGAAAATCAATAAAGGAACATCTGCCTGACATATTATGCTAAACCAGATGGCCTTAACAGACATATACAAAACATTCTATCCAAAA
>NC_045732.1:99700516-99753153 GCF_009834535.1 Camelus ferus | reverse complement strand
TGTTTAGTATTCCCAGTCTCTCCGCTCACCTCTCAACTGTTTCAGATCTCTCATCCTCTCTCCACATAATGAATTCTAAATCTTTCCTCTAACCTATCTCCTTAGTGATTTGCCAATCTCTCCTCTTAATTAATTTGAGATGTCTCCTCCTATATGCTCATAACTATTTCCAAATTTCTATCTCCTGATAAGATTTCATATCTCTCTTCTGTGCTATCCCCTCTCTACGCCTAAGTATTCCAAAATACCTAATGTCTCCTGCCAAATCTTTAAAACTCTCTCTCCTCTCTCCGCAGAATTAATTTTAAATCTTTCCTCTACCGCTGTGCTCGGAAATTTTTACCAATATGTCTTTTCTCCTCTCTCCTCTTATTTTCCTTTCATCTCGTCTCCTCTTCCTCATGACCATTTCGAAATCTCCCATCTCCTGTGTCCTGATAACGATTTCCAAATCTCTCCTTTCTCTTCATAATGATTTCCAATTTTGTCCTCTCATGTCTCGTTTTAATTAATTTGAGCTCTCCATTATCTTCTCATAACGATTTCCAAATATCTCTTTTGTGCTATCACCTCCCTCCTCATAAGTATTCCAAAACCTCTACTGTCTCCACACAAATGTTTACAGATCTCTCCTCCTCTGTCCGCATAATTGCTTCTAAATCTCTCCTATCCTCTCTCCTCATAACTATTTCGAAATCTCTCCTCTCAATTAATTGAGATCTCTCCTCCTATATCCTCATAACTATTTCCAAATCTCTATCTGCTGATAACGATTTCGTATCTCTCTTCTGTGCTATCCCCTCTCTAATCCTACGTATTCCAAAATCTCTACTGTCTCCTGAGAAATGTGTAAAACTCTCTCCTCCTCTATCCGCATAATTGCTTCTAAATCTCTCCTCTATCCTCTCTCCTAACTATTTCAAAATCTCCTGTCACCTGCGTCCTGATAACGATTTCCAAATCTCTCCTATCTGCTCACAAGGATTCCCAAAACTGTCCTCTCTGCTCTCACTTCTCTTCTCTTTTGTATTCCACAATCTCTCCCCTCACCTCACCACTGTTTTGAAATCTCTCATCCTATCTCCACATAATAAATTGTAAATCTTTCCTCTATCCTCACTGCTCATAAATCTTTCCTTGTATCTCTTTTCTCATCTCTCCTCAGAACGATTTCCAAATCTCTCCTGTCTCATCCTCCTCATAATTAATTTGAGTTCTCTCATCCTATCTCCTCATAAACGATTTCCAAATCTCTTTTCTGTGCTATCACCTCCTCGTCATAAGTATTCCAACATCTCTGCTGTCTCCTCACAAATGTTTACAATCTCTCGTCCTCTCTGCATAATTTCTTCTAAATCTCTCCTCTACCCTTTCTCCTGATAACTGTTTTGAAAACTGCCCTCTCCTGCGTCCTGATAACGATTTCCAAATCTGTCCTATCTGTTCACAAGGATTCCCGAAACTCTCCTCTCTGCTCTCACCTCTCTTCTCTTTAGTATTGCACATTCTCTCCTCTCCTCACAACTGTGTCCAGATCGCTCATCCTATCTCCACATAATTAATTCTAAATCTTTCCTGTAACCTCTCTCCTCATAACGATTTCCAAATCTCCCTTCTCCTCATAATTATTTCCGATCTCTCGCCTCTCACCTCTCCTCTTAATTATTTGAGATGTCTCCTCGTATATCCTCATAACGATTTCCAAATCTCTATCTGCTGATAACGATTTCGGAATCTCTCTTCTGTGCTATCCCCTCTCTACGCCTAAGTATTCCAAAATACCTACTGCCTCCTGACAAATCTTTAAAACTCTCTCCTCCTCTCTCCGCAGAATGATTCTAAATCTTCCTCTATCCGCTGGTGCTCGGAAATTTTTACCAATATGTCTTTTCTCCTCTCTTCTCATAACTATTTCCTTTCATCTCGTCTCCTCTGTCCCTCATGACCATTTCGAAATCTCCCATCTCCTGTGTCCTGATAACGATTTTCAAAGTCTCTGCTCTCTGCTCTCACCTCTCCTTCTGTTAGTATTCCACAGTCTCTCCTCTCACCTCACAACTGTTTCCAGATCTCTCATTCCTATCTCCACATAATGAATTCTAAATCTTTCCTCTAACCTCTCTCCTCATAACGATTTCCAAATCTCTCCTCTTAATTAATTTGAGATATCTCCTGCTATATCCTCATATCGATTTCCAAATCTCTATCTCCTGATAACGATTTCGGAATCTCTCTCTGTGCTATCCCCTCTCTAAGCCTAACTATCCAAAATACCTACTGTCCTCCTCACAAATGTTTACACATCTCTCCTCCTCTTCCGCATAACTAATTCTAAAAGCTCTCCTGTATGCTCCTTGTCATAAATACTTAATAATATCTCTTTCTCCTGTCTCCTTATAAGTATTTCTAAATCTCTCCTGTGCTGTGTCCTCTGAACGATTTCCAACTCTCCTTACTCCTCATAATGAGTTCCAATTTTGTCCTCTCATGTCTCGTTTTAATTAATTTGAGCTCTCCATTATGTTCTCATACCGCTTTCCAAATATCTCTTCTGTGCTATCACCTCCCTCCTCATAAGTATTCCAAAATCTCTACTATCTCCTCACAAATGTTTACAAATCTCTCCTCCTCTATCCGCATAATTGCTTCTAAATCTCTCCTCTATCCTCTCTCCTCATAACTATTTCGAAATCTCTCCTCTTAATTAATTTGAGATCTCTCCTCCTATATCCTCATAACTATTTCCAAATCTCTCTCTGCTGATAACGATTTCGTATCTCTCTTCTGTGCTATCCCCTCTCTAAGCCTACGTATTCCAAAATCTCTACTGTCTCCTCACAAATCTTTACAAAGCTCTACTCCTCTCTCCACAGAATGAATTCTAAATCTTTCCTCTATGCGCTGTGCTCGGAAATTTTTACTAATACGTCTTTTCTCCTCTCTCCTGATAACTGTTTCATCTCTTGCCTCCTCTGTCCTCATGACCATTTCGAAATCTCCAATCTCCTGTGTCCTGATAACGATTTCCAAATCTCTCCTATATCCTGATAACGATTTCGGAATCTCTCTTCTGTGCTATGTCCTCTCTCCAAATAAGGCCTCCAAAATACCTACTGTCTCCTCACAAATGTTTACACATCTCTCCTCCTCTTTCCGCATTATTAATTCTAAAGCTCTCATGTAAGCTCTCTTGTCATAAATAATTAATGATATCTCTTTTCTCCTGTTTCCTGATAAGTATTTCTAAAACTCTCCTGTGCTGTGTCCTCTGAACGATTTCCAAATCTCTCCTTTCTCCTCATAATGAGTTCCAATTTTGTCCTCACATGTCTCGTTTTAATTAATTTGAGCTCTCCATTATCTTCTCATAACGATTTCCAAATATCTCTTCTGTGCTATCACCTCCCTCCTCATAAGTATTCCAAAATCTCTACTGTATCCTCACAAATCTTTTAAACTCTCTCCTCCTCTCTCTGCAGAATTAATTGTAAATCTTTCCTCTATCCGATGTGCTCGGGAATTTTTATTAATATGTAGTTTCTCCTCTCTTCTCATAACTATTTCCTTTCATCTCGTCTCCTCTGTCCTCATGACGATTTCGAAATCTCCCATCTCCTGTGTCCTGATAACGATTTCAAAATCTGTGCTCTGTGCTCTCACCTCTCTTCTGTTTAGTATTCCACAGTCTGTCCTCTCACCTCACAACTGTTTCTAGATCTCTCATCCTATCTCCACATAATCAATTCTACATCTTTCCTCTATCCTCTCTCCTCATAACGATTTCCAAATCTCTCCTTTCTCCTCATACTTGTTTCCAAATCTCTCGCCTATCATCTCTCCTCTTTATTAATTTGAGATCTCTCCTCCTATATCCTCATAACGATTTCCAAATCTCCCCTATCTCCTGATAACGATTTCGGAATCTGTCTTCTGTGCTAAGTCGTCTCTCAACTAAGTCCTCCAAAATACCTACTGTGTCCTCACAAATGTTTACACATCTCTCCTCCTCTTTCCGCAGAATTAATTCTAAATCTCTCCTTAACCCAGTCTTCTCATAAATTTTTAATAATACCTCTCTTTTCCTGTCTCCTCAGAAGTATTTCTAAATCTTTCGTGTCCTGTGTCCTCTGAATGATTTCCAAATCTCTCCTTTCTCTTCATAATGATTTCCAATTTTGTCCTCTCATGTCTCGTTTTAATTAATTGGAGCTCTCCATTATCTTCTCATAACGATTTCCAAATATCTCTTCTGTGCTATCACCTCCCTCGTCATAAGTATTCCAAAATCTCTACTGTCTCCTCACATGTTTACAAATCTCTCCTCCTCTATCCGCATAATTGCTTCTAAATCTCTCCTCTATCCTCTCTCCTCATAACTATTTCAAAATCTCCCGTCTCCTGCGTCCTGATAACGATTTCCAAATCTTTGCTCTCTGCTCTCACCTCTCTTGTGTGTAGTATTCCACAGTCTCTCCTCTCACCTCACAACTGTTTCCAGATCTCTCATCCTATCTCCACATAATGAATTCTAAATCTTTCCTCTAACCTATCTCCTGATAGTGATTTGCAAATCTCTCCTCCTAATTAATTTGAGATGTCTCCTCCTATATGCTCATAACTATTTCCAAATTTCTATCTCCTGATAAAGATTTCATATCTCTCTTCTGTGCTATCCCCTCTCTACGCCTAAGTATTCCAAAATACCTAATGTCTCCTGCCAAATCTTTAAAACTCTCTCCTCCTCTCTCCGCAGAATTAATTTTAAATCTTTCCTCTACCGCTGTGCTCGGAAATTTTTACCAATATGTCTTTTCTCCTCTCTCCTCTTAAGTATTTCCTTTCATCTCGTCTCCTCTGTCCTCATGACCATTTCGAAATCTCCCATCTCCTGAGTCCTGATAACGATTTCCAAATCTCTCCTTTCTCCTCATAATTATTTCCGAATCTCTCGCCTCTCACCTCTCCTCTTAATTAATTTGAGATGTCTCCTCGTATATCCTCATAACGATTTCCAAATCTCTATCTGCTGATAACGATTTCGGAATCTCTCTTCTGTGCTATCCCCTCTCTACGCCTAAGTATTCCAAAATACCTACTGCCTCCTGACAAATCTTTAAAACTCTCTCCTCCTCTCTCCGCAGAATGAATTCTAAATCTTTCCTCTATCCGCTGTGCTCGGAAATTTTTACCAATATGTCTTTTCTCCTCTCTTCTCATAACTATTTCCTTTCATCTCGTCTCCTCTGTCCTCATGACCATTTCGAAATCTCCCATCTCCTGTGTCCTGATAACGATTTCAAAGTCTCTGCTCTCTGCTCTCACCTCTCTTCTGTTTAGTATTCCACAGTCTCTCCTCTCACCTCACAACTGTTTCCAGATCTCTCATCCTATCTCCACATAATGAATTCTAAATCTTTCCTCTAACCTATCTCCTGATAGTGATTTGCAAATCTCTCCTCCTAATTAATTTGAGATGTCTCCTCCTATATGCTCATAACTATTTCCAAATTTCTATCTCCTGATAAAGATTTCATATCTCTCTTCTGTGCTATCCCCTCTCTACGCCTAAGTATTCCAAAATACCTAATGTCTCCTGCCAAATCTTTAAAACTCTCTCCTCCTCTCTCCGCAGAATTAATTTTAAATCTTTCCTCTACCGCTGTGCTCGGAAATTTTTACCAATATGTCTTTTCTCCTCTCTCCTCTTAAGTATTTCCTTTCATCTCGTCTCCTCTGTCCTCATGACCATTTCGAAATCTCCCATCTCCTGAGTCCTGATAACGATTTCCAAATCTCTCCTTTCTCCTCATAATTATTTCCGAATCTCTCGCCTCTCACCTCTCCTCTTAATTAATTTGAGATGTCTCCTCGTATATCCTCATAACGATTTCCAAATCTCTATCTGCTGATAACGATTTCGGAATCTCTCTTCTGTGCTATCCCCTCTCTACGCCTAAGTATTCCAAAATACCTACTGCCTCCTGACAAATCTTTAAAACTCTCTCCTCCTCTCTCCGCAGAATGAATTCTAAATCTTTCCTCTATCCGCTGTGCTCGGAAATTTTTACCAATATGTCTTTTCTCCTCTCTTCTCATAACTATTTCCTTTCATCTCGTCTCCTCTGTCCTCATGACCATTTCGAAATCTCCCATCTCCTGTGTCCTGATAACGATTTCAAAGTCTCTGCTCTCTGCTCTCACCTCTCTTCTGTTTAGTATTCCACAGTCTCTCCTCTCACCTCACAACTGTTTCCAGATCTCTCATCCTATCTCCACATAATGAATTCTAAATCTTTCCTCTAACCTATCTCCTGATAGTGATTTGCAAATCTCTCCTCCTAATTAATTTGAGATGTCTCCTCCTATATGCTCATAACTATTTCCAAATTTCTATCTCCTGATAAAGATTTCATATCTCTCTTCTGTGCTATCCCCTCTCTACGCCTAAGTATTCCAAAATACCTAATGTCTCCTGCCAAATCTTTAAAACTCTCTCCTCCTCTCTCCGCAGAATTAATTTTAAATCTTTCCTCTACCGCTGTGCTCGGAAATTTTTACCAATATGTCTTTTCTCCTCTCTCCTCTTAAGTATTTCCTTTCATCTCGTCTCCTCTGTCCTCATGACCATTTCGAAATCTCCCATCTCCTGAGTCCTGATAACGATTTCCAAATCTCTCCTTTCTCTTCATAATGATTTCCAATTTTGTCCTCTCATGTCTCGTTTTAATTAATTTGAGCTCTCCATTATCTTCTCATAACGATTTCCAAATATCTCTTTTGTGCTATCACCTCCCTCCTCATAAGTATTCCAAAACCTCTACTGTCTCCACACAAATGTTTACAGATCTCTCCTCCTCTGTCCGCATAATTGCTTCTAAATCTCTCCTCTATCCTCTCTCCTCATAACTATTTCGAAATCTCTCCTCTCAATTAATTTGAGATCTCTCCTCCTATATCCTCATAACTATTTCCAAATCTCTATCTGCTGATAACGATTTCGTATCTCTCTTCTGTGCTATCCCCTCTCTAATCCTACGTATTCCAAAATCTCTACTGTCTCCTGAGAAATGTGTAAAACTCTCTCCTCCTCTATCCGCATAATTGCTTCTAAATCTCTCCTCTATCCTCTCTCCTAACTATTTCAAAATCTCCTGTCACCTGCGTCCTGATAACGATTTCCAAATCTCTCCTATCTGCTCACAAGGATTCCCAAAACTGTCCTCTCTGCTCTCACTTCTCTTCTCTTTTGTATTCCACAATCTCTCTCCTCACCTCACCACTGTTTTGAAATCTCTCATCCTATCTCCACATAATAAATTGTAAATCTTTCCTCTATCCTCACTGCTCATAAATCTTTCCTTGTATCTCTTTTCTCATCTCTCCTCAGAACGATTTCCAAATCTCTCCTGTCTCATCTCTCCTCATAATTAATTTGAGTTCTCTCCTCCTATCTCCTCATAACGATTTCCAAATCTCTTTTCTGTGCTATCACCTCCCTCGTCATAAGTATTCCAACATCTCTGCTGTCTCCTCACAAATGTTTACAAATCTCTCGTCCTCTCTGCATAATTTCTTCTAAATCTCTCCTCTACCCTTTCTCCTGATAACTGTTTTGAAAACTGCCCTCTCCTGCGTCCTGATAACGATTTCCAAATCTGTCCTATCTGTTCACAAGGATTCCCGAAACTCTCCTCTCTGCTCTCACCTCTCTTCTCTTTAGTATTGCACATTCTCTCCCCTCTCCTCACAACTGTTTCCAGATCGCTCATCCTATCTCCACATAATTAATTCTAAATCTTTCCTGTAACCTCTCTCCTCATAACGATTTCCAAATCTCTCCTTTCTCCTCATAATTATTTCCGAATCTCTCGCCTCTCACCTCTCCTCTTAATTAATTTGAGATGTCTCCTCGTATATCCTCATAACGATTTCCAAATCTCTATCTGCTGATAACGATTTCGGAATCTCTCTTCTGTGCTATCCCCTCTCTACGCCTAAGTATTCCAAAATACCTACTGCCTCCTGACAAATCTTTAAAACTCTCTCCTCCTCTCTCCGCAGAATGAATTCTAAATCTTTCCTCTATCCGCTGTGCTCGGAAATTTTTACCAATATGTCTTTTCTCCTCTCTTCTCATAACTATTTCCTTTCATCTCGTCTCCTCTGTCCTCATGACCATTTCGAAATCTCCCATCTCCTGTGTCCTGATAACGATTTCAAAGTCTCTGCTCTCTGCTCTCACCTCTCTTCTGTTTAGTATTCCACAGTCTCTCCTCTCACCTCACAACTGTTTCCAGATCTCTCATCCTATCTCCACATAATGAATTCTAAATCTTTCCTCTAACCTATCTCCTGATAGTGATTTGCAAATCTCTCCTCCTAATTAATTTGAGATGTCTCCTCCTATATGCTCATAACTATTTCCAAATTTCTATCTCCTGATAAAGATTTCATATCTCTCTTCTGTGCTATCCCCTCTCTACGCCTAAGTATTCCAAAATACCTAATGTCTCCTGCCAAATCTTTAAAACTCTCTCCTCCTCTCTCCGCAGAATTAATTTTAAATCTTTCCTCTACCGCTGTGCTCGGAAATTTTTACCAATATGTCTTTTCTCCTCTCTCCTCTTAAGTATTTCCTTTCATCTCGTCTCCTCTGTCCTCATGACCATTTCGAAATCTCCCATCTCCTGAGTCCTGATAACGATTTCCAAATCTCTCCTTTCTCTTCATAATGATTTCCAATTTTGTCCTCTCATGTCTCGTTTTAATTAATTTGAGCTCTCCATTATCTTCTCATAACGATTTCCAAATATCTCTTTTGTGCTATCACCTCCCTCCTCATAAGTATTCCAAAACCTCTACTGTCTCCACACAAATGTTTACAGATCTCTCCTCCTCTGTCCGCATAATTGCTTCTAAATCTCTCCTCTATCCTCTCTCCTCATAACTATTTCGAAATCTCTCCTCTCAATTAATTTGAGATCTCTCCTCCTATATCCTCATAACTATTTCCAAATCTCTATCTGCTGATAACGATTTCGTATCTCTCTTCTGTGCTATCCCCTCTCTAATCCTACGTATTCCAAAATCTCTACTGTCTCCTGAGAAATGTGTAAAACTCTCTCCTCCTCTATCCGCATAATTGCTTCTAAATCTCTCCTCTATCCTCTCTCCTAACTATTTCAAAATCTCCTGTCACCTGCGTCCTGATAACGATTTCCAAATCTCTCCTATCTGCTCACAAGGATTCCCAAAACTGTCCTCTCTGCTCTCACTTCTCTTCTCTTTTGTATTCCACAATCTCTCCCCTCACCTCACCACTGTTTTGAAATCTCTCATCCTATCTCCACATAATAAATTGTAAATCTTTCCTCTATCCTCACTGCTCATAAATCTTTCCTTGTATCTCTTTTCTCATCTCTCCTCAGAACGATTTCCAAATCTCTCCTGTCTCATCTCTCCTCATAATTAATTTGAGTTCTCTCCTCCTATCTCCTCATAACGATTTCCAAATCTCTTTTCTGTGCTATCACCTCCCTCGTCATAAGTATTCCAACATCTCTGCTGTCTCCTCACAAATGTTTACAAATCTCTCGTCCTCTCTGCATAATTTCTTCTAAATCTCTCCTCTACCCTTTCTCCTGATAACTGTTTTGAAAACTGCCCTCTCCTGCGTCCTGATAACGATTTCCAAATCTGTCCTATCTGTTCACAAGGATTCCCGAAACTCTCCTCTCTGCTCTCACCTCTCTTCTCTTTAGTATTGCACATTCTCTCCCCTCTCCTCACAACTGTTTCCAGATCGCTCATCCTATCTCCACATAATTAATTCTAAATCTTTCCTGTAACCTCTCTCCTCATAACGATTTCCAAATCTCTCCTTTCTCCTCATAATTATTTCCGAATCTCTCGCCTCTCACCTCTCCTCTTAATTAATTTGAGATGTCTCCTCGTATATCCTCATAACGATTTCCAAATCTCTATCTGCTGATAACGATTTCGGAATCTCTCTTCTGTGCTATCCCCTCTCTACGCCTAAGTATTCCAAAATACCTACTGCCTCCTGACAAATCTTTAAAACTCTCTCCTCCTCTCTCCGCAGAATGAATTCTAAATCTTTCCTCTATCCGCTGTGCTCGGAAATTTTTACCAATATGTCTTTTCTCCTCTCTTCTCATAACTATTTCCTTTCATCTCGTCTCCTCTGTCCTCATGACCATTTCGAAATCTCCCATCTCCTGTGTCCTGATAACGATTTCAAAGTCTCTGCTCTCTGCTCTCACCTCTCTTCTGTTTAGTATTCCACAGTCTCTCCTCTCACCTCACAACTGTTTCCAGATCTCTCATCCTATCTCCACATAATGAATTCTAAATCTTTCCTCTAACCTCTCTCCTCATAACGATTTCCAAATCTCTCCTCTTAATTAATTTGAGATATCTCCTGCTATATCCTCATATCGATTTCCAAATCTCTATCTCCTGATAACGATTTCGGAATCTCTCTTCTGTGCTATCCCCTCTCTAAGCCTAACTATTCCAAAATACCTACTGTCTCCTCACAAATGTTTACACATCTCTCCTCCTCTTTCCGCATAACTAATTCTAAAGCTCTCCTGTATGCTCTCTTGTCATAAATACTTAATAATATCTCTTTTCTCCTGTCTCCTTATAAGTATTTCTAAATCTCTCCTGTGCTGTGTCCTCTGAACGATTTCCAACTCTCCTTACTCCTCATAATGAGTTCCAATTTTGTCCTCTCATGTCTCGTTTTAATTAATTTGAGCTCTCCATTATGTTCTCATACCGCTTTCCAAATATCTCTTCTGTGCTATCACCTCCCTCCTCATAAGTATTCCAAAATCTCTACTATCTCCTCACAAATGTTTACAAATCTCTCCTCCTCTATCCGCATAATTGCTTCTAAATCTCTCCTCTATCCTCTCTCCTCATAACTATTTCGAAATCTCTCCTCTTAATTAATTTGAGATCTCTCCTCCTATATCCTCATAACTATTTCCAAATCTCTCTCTGCTGATAACGATTTCGTATCTCTCTTCTGTGCTATCCCCTCTCTAAGCCTACGTATTCGAAAATCTCTACTGTCTCCTCACAAATCTTTACAAAGCTCTACTCCTCTCTCCACAGAATGAATTCTAAATCTTTCCTCTATGCGCTGTGCTCGGAAATTTTTACTAATACGTCTTTTCTCCTCTCTCCTGATAAATGTTTCATCTCTTGCCTCCTCTGTCCTCATGACCATTTCGAAATCTCCAATCTCCTGTGTCCTGATAACGATTTCCAAATCTCTCCTATATCCTGATAACGATTTCGGAATCTCTCTTCTGTGCTATGTCCTCTCTCCAAATAAGGCCTCCAAAATACCTACTGTCTCCTCACAAATGTTTACACATCTCTCCTCCTCTTTCCGCATTATTAATTCTAAAGCTCTCATGTAAGCTCTCTTGTCATAAATAATTAATGATATCTCTTTTCTCCTGTTTCCTGATAAGTATTTCTAAAACTCTCCTGTGCTGTGTCCTCTGAACGATTTCCAAATCTCTCCTTTCTCCTCATAATGAGTTCCAATTTTGTCCTCACATGTCTCGTTTTAATTAATTTGAGCTCTCCATTATCTTCTCATAACGATTTCCAAATATCTCTTCTGTGCTATCACCTCCCTCCTCATAAGTATTCCAAAATCTCTACTGTATCCTCACAAATCTTTTAAACTCTCTCCTCCTCTCTCTGCAGAATTAATTGTAAATCTTTCCTCTATCCGATGTGCTCGGGAATTTTTATTAATATGTAGTTTCTCCTCTCTTCTCATAACTATTTCCTTTCATCTCGTCTCCTCTGTCCTCATGACGATTTCGAAATCTCCCATCTCCTGTGTCCTGATAACGATTTCAAAATCTGTGCTCTGTGCTCTCACCTCTCTTCTGTTTAGTATTCCACAGTCTGTCCTCTCACCTCACAACTGTTTCTAGATCTCTCATCCTATCTCCACATAATCAATTCTACATCTTTCCTCTATCCTCTCTCCTCATAACGATTTCCAAATCTCTCCTTTCTCCTCATACTTGTTTCCAAATCTCTCGCCTATCATCTCTCCTCTTTATTAATTTGAGATCTCTCCTCCTATATCCTCATAACGATTTCCAAATCTCCCCTATCTCCTGATAACGATTTCGGAATCTGTCTTCTGTGCTAAGTCGTCTCTCAACTAAGTCCTCCAAAATACCTACTGTCTCCTCACAAATGTTTACACATCTCTCCTCCTCTTTCCGCAGAATTAATTCTAAATCTCTCCTTAACCCAGTCTTCTCATAAATTTTTAATAATACCTCTCTTTTCCTGTCTCCTCAGAAGTATTTCTAAATCTTTCGTGTCCTGTGTCCTCTGAATGATTTCCAAATCTCTCCTTTCTCTTCATAATGATTTCCAATTTTGTCCTCTCATGTCTCGTTTTAATTAATTGGAGCTCTCCATTATCTTCTCATAACGATTTCCAAATATCTCTTCTGTGCTATCACCTCCCTCGTCATAAGTATTCCAAAATCTCTACTGTCTCCTCACATGTTTACAAATCTCTCCTCCTCTATCCGCATAATTGCTTCTAAATCTCTCCTCTATCCTCTCTCCTCATAACTATTTCAAAATCTCCCGTCTCCTGCGTCCTGATAACGATTTCCAAATCTTTGCTCTCTGCTCTCACCTCTCTTGTGTGTAGTATTCCACAGTCTCTCCTCTCACCTCACAACTGTTTCCAGATCTCTCATCCTATCTCCACATAATGAATTCTAAATCTTTCCTCTAACCTATCTCCTGATAGTGATTTGCAAATCTCTCCTCCTAATTAATTTGAGATGTCTCCTCCTATATGCTCATAACTATTTCCAAATTTCTATCTCCTGATAAAGATTTCATATCTCTCTTCTGTGCTATCCCCTCTCTACGCCTAAGTATTCCAAAATACCTAATGTCTCCTGCCAAATCTTTAAAACTCTCTCCTCCTCTCTCCGCAGAATTAATTTTAAATCTTTCCTCTACCGCTGTGCTCGGAAATTTTTACCAATATGTCTTTTCTCCTCTCTCCTCTTAAGTATTTCCTTTCATCTCGTCTCCTCTGTCCTCATGACCATTTCGAAATCTCCCATCTCCTGAGTCCTGATAACGATTTCCAAATCTCTCCTTTCTCTTCATAATGATTTCCAATTTTGTCCTCTCATGTCTCGTTTTAATTAATTTGAGCTCTCCATTATCTTCTCATAACGATTTCCAAATATCTCTTTTGTGCTATCACCTCCCTCCTCATAAGTATTCCAAAACCTCTACTGTCTCCACACAAATGTTTACAGATCTCTCCTCCTCTGTCCGCATAATTGCTTCTAAATCTCTCCTCTATCCTCTCTCCTCATAACTATTTCGAAATCTCTCCTCTCAATTAATTTGAGATCTCTCCTCCTATATCCTCATAACTATTTCCAAATCTCTATCTGCTGATAACGATTTCGTATCTCTCTTCTGTGCTATCCCCTCTCTAATCCTACGTATTCCAAAATCTCTACTGTCTCCTGAGAAATGTGTAAAACTCTCTCCTCCTCTATCCGCATAATTGCTTCTAAATCTCTCCTCTATCCTCTCTCCTAACTATTTCAAAATCTCCTGTCACCTGCGTCCTGATAACGATTTCCAAATCTCTCCTATCTGCTCACAAGGATTCCCAAAACTGTCCTCTCTGCTCTCACTTCTCTTCTCTTTTGTATTCCACAATCTCTCCCCTCACCTCACCACTGTTTTGAAATCTCTCATCCTATCTCCACATAATAAATTGTAAATCTTTCCTCTATCCTCACTGCTCATAAATCTTTCCTTGTATCTCTTTTCTCATCTCTCCTCAGAACGATTTCCAAATCTCTCCTGTCTCATCTCTCCTCATAATTAATTTGAGTTCTCTCCTCCTATCTCCTCATAACGATTTCCAAATCTCTTTTCTGTGCTATCACCTCCCTCGTCATAAGTATTCCAACATCTCTGCTGTCTCCTCACAAATGTTTACAAATCTCTCGTCCTCTCTGCATAATTTCTTCTAAATCTCTCCTCTACCCTTTCTCCTGATAACTGTTTTGAAAACTGCCCTCTCCTGCGTCCTGATAACGATTTCCAAATCTGTCCTATCTGTTCACAAGGATTCCCGAAACTCTCCTCTCTGCTCTCACCTCTCTTCTCTTTAGTATTGCACATTCTCTCCCCTCTCCTCACAACTGTTTCCAGATCGCTCATCCTATCTCCACATAATTAATTCTAAATCTTTCCTGTAACCTCTCTCCTCATAACGATTTCCAAATCTCTCCTTTCTCCTCATAATTATTTCCGAATCTCTCGCCTCTCACCTCTCCTCTTAATTAATTTGAGATGTCTCCTCGTATATCCTCATAACGATTTCCAAATCTCTATCTGCTGATAACGATTTCGGAATCTCTCTTCTGTGCTATCCCCTCTCTACGCCTAAGTATTCCAAAATACCTACTGCCTCCTGACAAATCTTTAAAACTCTCTCCTCCTCTCTCCGCAGAATGAATTCTAAATCTTTCCTCTATCCGCTGTGCTCGGAAATTTTTACCAATATGTCTTTTCTCCTCTCTTCTCATAACTATTTCCTTTCATCTCGTCTCCTCTGTCCTCATGACCATTTCGAAATCTCCCATCTCCTGTGTCCTGATAACGATTTCAAAGTCTCTGCTCTCTGCTCTCACCTCTCTTCTGTTTAGTATTCCACAGTCTCTCCTCTCACCTCACAACTGTTTCCAGATCTCTCATCCTATCTCCACATAATGAATTCTAAATCTTTCCTCTAACCTCTCTCCTCATAACGATTTCCAAATCTCTCCTCTTAATTAATTTGAGATATCTCCTGCTATATCCTCATATCGATTTCCAAATCTCTATCTCCTGATAACGATTTCGGAATCTCTCTTCTGTGCTATCCCCTCTCTAAGCCTAACTATTCCAAAATACCTACTGTCTCCTCACAAATGTTTACACATCTCTCCTCCTCTTTCCGCATAACTAATTCTAAAGCTCTCCTGTATGCTCTCTTGTCATAAATACTTAATAATATCTCTTTTCTCCTGTCTCCTTATAAGTATTTCTAAATCTCTCCTGTGCTGTGTCCTCTGAACGATTTCCAACTCTCCTTACTCCTCATAATGAGTTCCAATTTTGTCCTCTCATGTCTCGTTTTAATTAATTTGAGCTCTCCATTATGTTCTCATACCGCTTTCCAAATATCTCTTCTGTGCTATCACCTCCCTCCTCATAAGTATTCCAAAATCTCTACTATCTCCTCACAAATGTTTACAAATCTCTCCTCCTCTATCCGCATAATTGCTTCTAAATCTCTCCTCTATCCTCTCTCCTCATAACTATTTCGAAATCTCTCCTCTTAATTAATTTGAGATCTCTCCTCCTATATCCTCATAACTATTTCCAAATCTCTCTCTGCTGATAACGATTTCGTATCTCTCTTCTGTGCTATCCCCTCTCTAAGCCTACGTATTCCAAAATCTCTACTGTCTCCTCACAAATCTTTACAAAGCTCTACTCCTCTCTCCACAGAATGAATTCTAAATCTTTCCTCTATGCGCTGTGCTCGGAAATTTTTACTAATACGTCTTTTCTCCTCTCTCCTGATAACTGTTTCATCTCTTGCCTCCTCTGTCCTCATGACCATTTCGAAATCTCCAATCTCCTGTGTCCTGATAACGATTTCCAAATCTCTCCTATATCCTGATAACGATTTCGGAATCTCTCTTCTGTGCTATGTCCTCTCTCCAAATAAGGCCTCCAAAATACCTACTGTCTCCTCACAAATGTTTACACATCTCTCCTCCTCTTTCCGCATTATTAATTCTAAAGCTCTCATGTAAGCTCTCTTGTCATAAATAATTAATGATATCTCTTTTCTCCTGTTTCCTGATAAGTATTTCTAAAACTCTCCTGTGCTGTGTCCTCTGAACGATTTCCAAATCTCTCCTTTCTCCTCATAATGAGTTCCAATTTTGTCCTCTCATGTCTCGTTTTAATTAATTTGAGCTCTCCATTATGTTCTCATAACGCTTTCCACATATCTCTTCTGTGCTATCACCTCCCTCCTCATAAGTATTCCAAAATCTCTACTGTCTCCTCACAAATCTTTACAAAGCTCTCCTCCTCTCTCCACAGAATGAATTCTAAATCTTTCCTCTATGCGCTGTGCTCGGAAATTTTTACTAATACGTCTTTTCTCCTCTCTCCTAATAACTATTTCATCTCTTGCCTCCTCTGTCCTCATGACCATTTAGAAATCTCCAATCTCCTGTGTCCTGATAACGATTTCCAAATCTCTCCTATCTCCTGATAACGATTTCGGAATCTCTCTTCTGTGCTATGTCCTCTCTCCAACTAAGGCCTCCAAAATACCTACTGTCTCCTCACAAATGTTTACACATCTCTCCTCCTCTTTCTGCAGAATTAAATGTAAATCTCTCCTGTATCCTCTCTTCTCATAAATATTTAATAATACCTCCCTTTTCCTATGTCCTCAGAAGTATTTCTAAATCTCTCCTGTCCTGTGTCCTCTGAACGATTTCCAAATCTCTCCTATCTGCTCACAAGGATTCCCAAAACTGTCCTCTCTGCTCTCACCTAGTTCTCTTTAGTTTTCCACATTCTCTCCACTCTCCTCACAAATGTTTCCAGATCGCTCATCCTAACTCCACATAATTAATTCTACATCTTTCCTCTAACCTCTCTCCTCATAACGATTTCTAAATCTGTTTTTTCTCCTCATAAATATTTCCAAATCTCTCGCCTCTCATCTCTCCTCTTAATTAATTTGAGATCTCTCCTCCTATATCCTCATAACGATGTCCAAATCTTTATCTCCTGTTAATGATTTCGGAATCTCTTCTGTGCTATCCCCTCTCTACGCCTAACTATTCCAAAATACCTACTGTCTCCTCACAAATGTTTACACATCTCTCCTCCTCTTTCCGCATTATTAATTCTAAAGCTCTCATGTAAGCTCTCTTGTCATAAATAATTAATGATATCTCTTTTCTCCTGTTTCCTGATAAGTATTTCTAAAACTCTCCTGTGCTGTGTCCTCTGAACGATTTCCAAATCTCTCCTTTCTCCTCATAATGAGTTCCAATTTTGTCCTCACATGTCTCGTTTTAATTAATTTGAGCTCTCCATTATCTTCTCATAACGATTTCCAAATATCTCTTCTGTGCTATCACCTCCCTCCTCATAAGTATTCCAAAATCTCTACTGTATCCTCACAAATCTTTTAAACTCTCTCCTCCTCTCTCTGCAGAATTAATTGTAAATCTTTCCTCTATCCGATGTGCTCGGGAATTTTTATTAATATGTAGTTTCTCCTCTCTTCTCATAACTATTTCCTTTCATCTCGTCTCCTCTGTCCTCATGACGATTTCGAAATCTCCCATCTCCTGTGTCCTGATAACGATTTCAAAATCTGTGCTCTGTGCTCTCACCTCTCTTCTGTTTAGTATTCCACAGTCTGTCCTCTCACCTCACAACTGTTTCTAGATCTCTCATCCTATCTCCACATAATCAATTCTACATCTTTCCTCTATCCTCTCTCCTCATAACGATTTCCAAATCTCTCCTTTCTCCTCGTACTTGTTTCCAAATCTCTCGCCTATCATCTCTCCTCTTTATTAATTTGAGATCTCTCCTCCTATATCCTCATAACGATTTCCAAATCTCCCCTATCTCCTGATAACGATTTCGGAATCTGTCTTCTGTGCTAAGTCGTCTCTCAACTAAGTCCTCCAAAATACCTACTGTCTCCTCACAAATGTTTACACATCTCTCCTCCTCTTTCCGCAGAATTAATTCTAAATCTCTCCTTAACCCAGTCTTCTCATAAATTTTTAATAATACCTCTCTTTTCCTGTCTCCTCAGAAGTATTTCTAAATCTTTCGTGTCCTGTGTCCTCTGAATGATTTCCAAATCTCTCCTTTCTCTTCATAATGATTTCCAATTTTGTCCTCTCATGTCTCGTTTTAATTAATTGGAGCTCTCCATTATCTTCTCATAACGATTTCCAAATATCTCTTCTGTGCTATCACCTCCCTCGTCATAAGTATTCCAAAATCTCTACTGTCTCCTCACATGTTTACAAATCTCTCCTCCTCTATCCGCATAATTGCTTCTAAATCTCTCCTCTATCCTCTCTCCTCATAACTATTTCAAAATCTCCCGTCTCCTGCGTCCTGATAACGATTTCCAAATCTTTGCTCTCTGCTCTCACCTCTCTTGTGTGTAGTATTCCACAGTCTCTCCTCTCACCTCACAACTGTTTCCAGATCTCTCATCCTATCTCCACATAATGAATTCTAAATCTTTCCTCTAACCTATCTCCTGATAGTGATTTGCAAATCTCTCCTCCTAATTAATTTGAGATGTCTCCTCCTATATGCTCATAACTATTTCCAAATTTCTATCTCCTGATAAAGATTTCATATCTCTCTTCTGTGCTATCCCCTCTCTACGCCTAAGTATTCCAAAATACCTAATGTCTCCTGCCAAATCTTTAAAACTCTCTCCTCCTCTCTCCGCAGAATTAATTTTAAATCTTTCCTCTACCGCTGTGCTCGGAAATTTTTACCAATATGTCTTTTCTCCTCTCTCCTCTTAAGTATTTCCTTTCATCTCGTCTCCTCTGTCCTCATGACCATTTCGAAATCTCCCATCTCCTGAGTCCTGATAACGATTTCCAAATCTCTCCTTTCTCTTCATAATGATTTCCAATTTTGTCCTCTCATGTCTCGTTTTAATTAATTTGAGCTCTCCATTATCTTCTCATAACGATTTCCAAATATCTCTTTTGTGCTATCACCTCCCTCCTCATAAGTATTCCAAAACCTCTACTGTCTCCACACAAATGTTTACAGATCTCTCCTCCTCTGTCCGCATAATTGCTTCTAAATCTCTCGTCTATCCTCTCTCCTCATAACTATTTCGAAATCTCTCCTCTCAATTAATTTGAGATCTCTCCTCCTATATCCTCATAACTATTTCCAAATCTCTATCTGCTGATAACGATTTCGTATCTCTCTTCTGTGCTATCCCCTCTCTAATCCTACGTATTCCAAAATCTCTACTGTCTCCTGAGAAATGTGTAAAACTCTCTCCTCCTCTATCCGCATAATTGCTTCTAAATCTCTCCTCTATCCTCTCTCCTAACTATTTCAAAATCTCCCGTCTCCTGCGTCCTGATAACGATTTCCAAATCTCTCCTATCTGCTCACAAGGATTCCCAAAACTGTCCTCTCTGCTCTCACTTCTCTTCTCTTTTGTATTCCACAATCTCTCCCCTCACCTCACCACTGTTTTGAAATCTCTCATCCTATCTCCACATAATAAATTGTAAATCTTTCCTCTATCCTCACTGCTCATAAATCTTTCCTTGTATCTCTTTTCTCATCTCTCCTCAGAACGATTTCCAAATCTCTCCTGTCTCATCTCTCCTCATAATTAATTTGAGTTCTCTCCTCCTATCTCCTCATAACGATTTCCAAATCTCTTTTCTGTGCTATCACCTCCCTCGTCATAAGTATTCCAACATCTCTGCTGTCTCCTCACAAATGTTTACAAATCTCTCGTCCTCTCTGCGTAATTTCTTCTAAATCTCTCCTCTACCCTTTCTCCTGATAACTATTTTGAAAACTGCCCTCTCCTGTGTCCTGATAACGATTTCCAAATCTCTCCTATCTGTTCACAAGGATTCCCGAAACTCTCCTCTCTGCTCTCACCTCTCTTCTCTTTAGTATTGCACATTCTCTCCCCTCTCCTCACAACTGTTTCCAGATCGCTCATCCTATCTCCACATAATTAATTCTAAATCTTTCCTGTAACCTCTCTCCTCATAACGATTTCCAAATCTCTCCTTTCTCCTCATAATTATTTCCGAATCTCTCGCCTCTCACCTCTCCTCTTAATTAATTTGAGATGTCTCCTCGTATATCCTCATAACGATTTCCAAATCTCTATCTGCTGATAACGATTTCGGAATCTCTCTTCTGTGCTATCCCCTCTCTACGCCTAAGTATTCCAAAATACCTACTGTCTCCTGACAAATCTTTAAAACTCTCTCCTCCTCTCTCCGCAGAATGAATTCTAAATCTTTCCTCTATACGCTGTGCTCGGAAATTTTTACCAATATGTCTTTTCTCCTCTCTTCTCATAACTATTTCCTTTCATCTCGTGTCCTCTGTCCTCATGAGCATTTCGAAATCTCCCATCTCCTGTGTCCTGATAACGATTTCAAAGTCTCTGCTCTCTGCTCTCACCTCTCTTCTGTTTAGTATTCCACAGTCTCTCCTCTCACCTCACAACTGTTTCCAGATCTCTCATCCTATCTCCACATAATGAATTCTAAATCTTTCCTCTAACCTCTCTCCTCATAACGATTTCCAAATCTCTCCTCTTAATTAATTTGAGATATCTCCTGCTATATCCTCATATCGATTTCCAAATCTCTATCTCCTGATAACGATTTCGGAATCTCTCTTCTGTGCTATCCCCTCTGTAAGCCTAAGTATTCCAAAATACCTACTGTCTCCTCACAAATGTTTACACATCTCTCCTCCTCTTTCCGCATAACTAATTCTAAAGCTCTCCTGTATGCTCTCTTGTCATAAATACTTAATAATATCTCTTTTCTCCTGTCTCCTTATAAGTATTTCTAAATCTCTCCTGTGCTGTGTCCTCTGAACGATTTCCAACTCTCCTTACTCCTCATAATGAGTTCCAATTTTGTCCTCTCATGTCTCGTTTTAATTAATTTGAGCTCTCCATTATGTTCTCATACCGCTTTCCAAATATCTCTTCTGTGCTGTCACCTCCCTCCTCATAAGTATTCCAAAATCTCTACTATCTCCTCACAAATGTTTACAAATCTCTCCTCCTCTATCCGCATAATTGCTTCTAAATCTCTCCTCTATCCTCTCTCCTCATAACTATTTCAAAATCTCCCGTCTCCTGCGTCCTGATAACGATTTCCAAATCTCTCCTATCTGCTCACAAGGATTCCCAAAACTGTCCTCTCTGCTCTCACTTCTCTTCTCTTTTGTATTCCACAATCTCTCCCCTCACCTCACCACTGTTTTGAAATCTCTCATCCTATCTCCACATAATAAATTGTAAATCTTTCCTCTATCCTCACTGCTCATAAATCTTTCCTTGTATCTCTTTTCTCATCTCTCCTCAGAACGATTTCCAAATCTCTCCTGTCTCATCTCTCCTCATAATTAATTTGAGTTCTCTCCTCCTATCTCCTCATAACGATTTCCAAATCTCTTTTCTGTGCTATCACCTCCCTCGTCATAAGTATTCCAACATCTCTGCTGTCTCCTCACAAATGTTTACAAATCTCTCGTCCTCTCTGCATAATTTCTTCTAAATCTCTCCTCTACCCTTTCTCCTGAAAACTATTTTGAAAACTGCCCTCTCCTGTGTCCTGATAACGATTTCCAAATCTCTCCTATCTGTTCACAAGGATTCCCGAAACTCTCCTCTCTGCTCTCACCTCTCTTCTCTTTAGTATTGCACATTCTCTCCCCTCTCCTCACAACTGTTTCCAGATCGCTCATCCTATCTCCACATAATTAATTCTAAATCTTTCCTGTAACCTCTCTCCTCATAACGATTTCCAAATCTCTCCTTTCTCCTCATAATTATTTCCGAATCTCTCGCCTCTCACCTCTCCTCTTAATTAATTTGAGATGTCTCCTCGTATATCCTCATAACGATTTCCAAATCTCTATCTGCTGATAACGATTTCGGAATCTCTCTTCTGTGCTATCCCCTCTCTACGCCTAAGTATTCCAAAATACCTACTGTCTCCTGACAAATCTTTAAAACTCTCTCCTCCTCTCTCCGCAGAATGAATTCTAAATCTTTCCTCTATCCGCTGTGCTCGGAAATTTTTACCAATATGTCTTTTCTCCTCTCTTCTCATAACTATTTCCTTTCATCTCGTCTCCTCTGTCCTCATGACCATTTCGAAATCTCCCATCTCCTGTGTCCTGATAACGATTTCAAAGTCTCTGCTCTCTGCTCTCACCTCTCTTCTGTTTAGTATTCCACAGTCTCTCCTCTCACCTCACAACTGTTTCCAGATCTCTCATCCTATCTCCACATAATGAATTCTAAATCTTTCCTCTAACCTCTCTCCTCATAACGATTTCCAAATCTCTCCTCTTAATTAATTTGAGATATCTCCTGCTATATCCTCATATCGATTTCCAAATCTCTATCTCCTGATAACGATTTCGGAATCTCTCTTCTGTGCTATCCCCTCTCTAAGCCTAACTATTCCAAAATACCTACTGTCTCCTCACAAATGTTTACACATCTCTCCTCCTCTTTCCGCATAACTAATTCTAAAGCTCTCCTGTATGCTCTCTTGTCATAAATACTTAATAATATCTCTTTTCTCCTGTCTCCTTATAAGTATTTCTAAATCTCTCCTGTGCTGTGTCCTCTGAACGATTTCCAACTCTCCTTACTCCTCATAATGAGTTCCAATTTTGTCCTCTCATGTCTCGTTTTAATTAATTTGAGCTCTCCATTATGTTCTCATACCGCTTTCCAAATATCTCTTCTGTGCTATCACCTCCCTCCTCATAAGTATTCCAAAATCTCTACTGTCTCCTCACAAATGTTTACAAATCTCTCCTCCTCTATCCGCATAATTGCTTCTAAATCTCTCCTCTATCCTCTCTCCTCATAACTATTTCAAAATCTCCCGTCTCCTGCGTCCTGATAACGATTTCCAAATCTCTCCTATCTGCTCACAAGGATTCCCAAAACTGTCCTCTCTGCTCTCACTTCTCTTCTCTTTTGTATTCCACAATCTCTCCCCTCACCTCACCACTGTTTTGAAATCTCTCATCCTATCTCCACATAATAAATTGTAAATCTTTCCTCTATCCTCACGGCTCATAAATCTTTCCTTGTATCTCTTTTCTCATCTCTCCTCAGAACGATTTCCAAATCTCTCCTGTCTCATCTCTCCTCATAATTAATTTGAGTTCTCTCCTCCTATCTCCTCATAACGATTTCCAGATATCTCTTTTGTGCTGTCACCTCCCTCGTTATAAGTATTCCAACATCTCTGCTGTCTCCTCACAAATGTTTACAAATCTCTCGTCCTCTCTCTGCATAATTTCTTCTAAATCTCTCCTCTACCCTTTCTCCTGATAAGTATTTTGAAATCTGCCCTCTCCTGTGTCCTGATAACGATTTCCAAATCTCTCCTATGTGCTCACAAGGATTCCTGAAACTTTCCTCTCTGCTCTCACCTCTCTTCTCTTTAGTATTGCACATTCTCTCCCCTCTCCTCACAACTGTTTCCAGATCGCTCATCCTATCTCCACATAATTAATTCTAAATCTTTCCTGTAACCTCTCTCCTCATAACGATTTCCAAATCTCTCCTTTCTCCTCATAATTATTTCCGAATCTCTCGCCTCTCACCTCTCCTCTTAATTAATTTGAGATGTCTCCTCGTATATCCTCATAACGATTTCCAAATCTCTATCTGCTGATAACGATTTCGGAATCTCTCTTCTGTGCTATCCCCTCTCTACGCCTAAGTATTCCAAAATACCTACTGTCTCCTGACAAATCTTTAAAACTCTCTCCTCCTCTCTACGCAGAATGAATTCTAAATCTTTCCTCTATCCGCTGTGCTCGGAAATTTTTACCAATATGTCTTTTCTCCTCTCTTCTCATAACTATTTCCTTTCATCTCGTCTCCTCTGTCCTCATGACCATTTCAAAATCTCCCATCTCCTGTGTCCTGATAACGATTTCAAAGTCTGTGCTCTCTGCTCTCACCTCTCTTCTGTTTAGTATTCCACAGTCTCTCCTCTCACCTCACAACTGTTTCCAGATCTCTCATCCTATCTCCACATAATGAATTCTAAATCTTTCCTCTAACCTCTCTCCTCATAACGATTTCCAAATCTCTCCTCTTAATTAATTTGAGATATCTCCTGCTATATCCTCATATCGATTTCCAAATCTCTATCTCCTGATAACGATTTCGGAATCTCTCTTCTGTGCTATCCCCTCTGTAAGCCTAAGTATTCCAAAATACCTACTGTCTCCTCACAAATGTTTACACATCTCTCCTCCTCTTTCCGCATAACTAATTCTAAAGCTCTCCTGTATGCTCTCTTGTCATAAATACTTAATAATATCTATTTTCTCCTGTCTCCTTATAAGTATTTCTAAATCTCTCCTGTGCTGTGTCCTCTGAACGATTTCCAACTCTCCTTACTCCTCATAATGAGTTCCAATTTTGTCCTCTCATGTCTCGTTTTAATTAATTTGAGCTCTCCATTATGTTCTCATACCGCTTTCCAAATATCTCTTCTGTGCTATCACCTCCCTCCTCATAAGTATTCCAAAATCTCTACTATCTCCTCACAAATGTTTACAAATCTCTCCTCCTCTATCCGCATAATTGCTTCTAAATCTCTCCTCTATCCTCTCTCCTCATAACTATTTCAAAATCTCCCGTCTCCTGCGTCCTGATAACGATTTCCAAATCTCTCCTATCTGCTCACAAGGATTCCCAAAACTGTCCTCTCTGCTCTCACTTCTCTTCTCTTTTGTATTCCACAATCTCTCCCCTCACCTCACCACTGTTTTGAAATCTCTCATCCTATCTCCACATAATAAATTGTAAATCTTTCCTCTATCCTCACTGCTCATAAATCTTTCCTTGTATCTCTTTTCTCATCTCTCCTCAGAACGATTTCCAAATCTCTCCTGTCTCATCTCTCCTCATAATTAATTTGAGTTCTCTCCTCCTATCTCCTCATAACGATTTCCAAATCTCTTTTCTGTGCTATCACCTCCCTCGTCATAAGTATTCCAACATCTCTGCTGTCTCCTCACAAATGTTTACAAATCTCTCGTCCTCTCTGCATAATTTCTTCTAAATCTCTCCTCTACCCTTTCTCCTGATAACTGTTTTGAAAACTGCCCTCTCCTGCGTCCTGATAACGATTTCCAAATCTGTCCTATCTGTTCACAAGGATTCCCGAAACTCTCCTCTCTGCTCTCACCTCTCTTCTCTTTAGTATTGCACATTCTCTCCCCTCTCCTCACAACTGTTTCCAGATCGCTCATCCTATCTCCACATAATTAATTCTAAATCTTTCCTGTAACCTCTCTCCTCATAACGATTTCCAAATCTCTCCTTTCTCCTCATTATTATTTCCGAATCTCTCGCCTCTCACCTCTCCTCTTAATTAATTTGAGATGTCTCCTCGTATATCCTCATAACGATTTCCAAATCTCTATCTGCTGATAACGATTTCGGAATCTCTCTTCTGTGCTATCCCCTCTCTACGCCTAAGTATTCCAAAATACCTAATGTCTCCTGCCAAATCTTTAAAACTCTCTCCTCCTCTCTCCGCAGAATTAATTTTAAATCTTTCCTCTACCGCTGTGCTCGGAAATTTTTACCAATATGTCTTTTCTCCTCTCTCCTCATAACTGTTTCCGTTAATCTCGTCTCCTCTGTCCTCATGACCATTTCGAAATCTCCCATCTCCTGTGTCCTGATAACGATTTCCAAATCTCTCCTTTCTCTTCATAATGATTTCCAATTTTGTCCTCTCATGTCTAGTTTTAATTAATTTGAGCTCTTCATTATCTTCTCATAACGATTTCCAAATATTTCTTTTGTGCTATCACCTCCCTCGTCATAAGTATTCCAACATCTCTGCTGTCTCCTCACAAATGTTTACAAATCTCTCGTCCTCTCTCTGCATAATTTCTTCTAAATCTCTCCTCTACCCTTTCTCCTGATAACTATTTTGAAATCTGCCCTCTCCTGTGTCCTGATAACGATTTCCAAATCTCTCCTATGTGCTCACAAGGATTCCTGAAACTTTCCTCTCTGCTCTCACCTCTCTTCTCTTTAGTATTGCACATTCTCTCCCCTCTCCTCACAACTGTTTCCAGATCGCTCATCCTATCTCCACATAATTAATTCTAAATCTTTCCTGTAACCTCTCTCCTCATAACGATTTCCAAATCTCTCCTTTCTCCTCATAATTATTTCCGAATCTCTCGCCTCTCACCTATCCTCTTTATTAATTTGAGATGTCTCCTCGTATATCCTCATAACGATTTCCAAATCTCTATCTGCTGATAACGATTTCGGAATCTCTCTTCTGTGCTATCCCCTCTCTACGCCTAAGTATTCCAAAATACCTACTGTCTCCTGACAAATCTTTAAAACTCTCTCCTCCTCTCTCCGCAGAATGAATTCTAAATCTTTCCTCTATCCGCTGTGCTCGGAAATTTTTACCAATATGTCTTTTCTCCTCTCTTCTCATAACTATTTCCTTTCATCTCGTGTCCTCTGTCCTCATGAGCATTTCGAAATCTCCCATCTCCTGTGTCCTGATAACGATTTCAAAATCTCTGCTCTCTGCTCTCACCTCTCTTCTGTTTAGTATTCCACAGTCTCTCCTCTCACCTCACAACTGTTTCCAGATCTCTCATCCTATCTCCACATAATGAATTCTAAATCTTTCCTCTAACCTCTCTCCTCATAACGATTTCCAAATCTCTCCTCTTAATTAATTTGAGATATCTCCTGCTATATCCTCATATCGATTTCCAAATCTCTATCTCCTGATAACGATTTCGGAATCTCTCTTCTGTGCTATCCCATCTGTAAGCCTAAGTATTCCAAAATACCTACTGTCTCCTCACAAATGTTTACACATCTCTCCTCCTCTTTCCGCATAACTAATTCTAAAGCTCTCCTGTATGCTCTCTTGTCATAAATACTTAATAATATCTCTTTTCTCCTGTCTCCTTATAAGTATTTCTAAATCTCTCCTGTGCTGTGTCCTCTGAACGATTTCCAACTCTCCTTACTCCTCATAATGAGTTCCAATTTTGTCCTCTCATGTCTCGTTTTAATTAATTTGAGCTCTCCATTATGTTCTCATACCGCTTTCCAAATATCTCTTCTGTGCTATCACCTCCCTCCTCATAAGTATTCCAAAATCTCTACTATCTCCTCACAAATGTTTACAAATCTCTCCTCCTCTATCCGCATAATTGCTTCTAAATCTCTCCTCTATCCTCTCTCCTCATAACTATTTCAAAATCTCCCGTCTCCTGCGTCCTGATAACGATTTCCAAATCTCTCCTATCTGCTCACAAGGATTCCCAAAACTGTCCTCTCTGCTCTCACTTCTCTTCTCTTTTGTATTCCACAATCTCTCCCCTCACCTCACCACTGTTTTGAAATCTCTCATCCTATCTCCACATAATAAATTGTAAATCTTTCCTCTATCCTCACTGCTCATAAATCTTTCCTTGTATCTCTTTTCTCATCTCTCCTCAGAACGATTTCCAAATCTCTCCTGTCTCATCTCTCCTCATAATTAATTTGAGTTCTCTCCTCCTATCTCCTCATAACGATTTCCAAATCTCTTTTCTGTGCTATCACCTCCCTCGTCATAAGTATTCCAACATCTCTGCTGTCTCCTCACAAATGTTTACAAATCTCTCGTCCTCTCTGAATAATTTCTTCTAAATCTCTCCTCTACCCTTTCTCCTGATAACTGTTTTGAAAACTGCCCTCTCCTGCGTCCTGATAACGATTTCCAAATCTGTCCTATCTGTTCACAAGGATTCCCGAAACTCTCCTCTCTGCTCTCACCTCTCTTCTCTTTAGTATTGCACATTCTCTCCCCTCTCCTCACAACTGTTTCCAGATCGCTCATCCTATCTCCACATAATTAATTCTAAATCTTTCCTGTAACCTCTCTCCTCATAACGATTTCCAAATCTCTCCTTTCTCCTCATAATTATTTCCGAATCTCTCGCCTCTCACCTCTCCTCTTAATTAATTTGAGATGTCTCCTCGTATATCCTCATAACGATTTCCAAATCTCTATCTGCTGATAACGATTTCGGAATCTCTCTTCTGTGCTATCCCCTCTCTACGCCTAAGTATTCCAAAATACCTACTGCCTCCTGACAAATCTTTAAAACTCTCTCCTCCTCTCTCCGCAGAATGAATTCTAAATCTTTCCTCTATCCGCTGTGCTCGGAAATTTTTACCAATATGTCTTTTCTCCTCTCTTCTCATAACTATTTCCTTTCATCTCGTGTACTCTGTCCTCATGAGCATTTCGAAATCTCCCATCTCCTGTGTCCTGATAACGATTTCCAAATCTCTGCTCTCTGCTCTCACCTCTCTTCTGTTTAGTATTCCACAGTCTCTCCTCTCACCTCACAACTGTTTCCAGATCTCTCATCCTATCTCCACATAATGAATTCTAAATCTTTCCTCTAACCTCTCTCCTCATAACGATTTCCAAATCTCTCCTCTTAATTAATTTGAGATATCTCCTGCTATATCCTCATATCGATTTCCAAATCTCTATCTCCTGATAACGATTTCGGATTCTCTCTTCTGTGCTATCCCCTCTGTAAGCCTAAGTATTCCAAAATACCTACTGTCTCCTCACAAATGTTTACACATCTCTCCTCCTCTTTCCGCATAACTAATTGTAAAGCTCTCCTGTATGCTCTCTTGTCATAAATACTTAATAATATCTCTTTTCTCCTGTCTCCTTATAAGTATTTCTAAATCTCTCCTGTGCTGTGTCCTCTGAACGATTTCCAACTCTCCTTACTCCTCATAATGAGTTCCAATTTTGTCCTCTCATGTCTCGTTTTAATTAATTTGAGCTCTCCATTATGTTCTCATACCGCTTTCCAAATATCTCTTCTGTGCTATCACCTCCCTCCTCATAAGTATTCCAAAATCTCTACTATCTCCTCACAAATGTTTACAAATCTCTCCTCCTCTATCCGCATAATTGCTTCTAAATCTCTCCTCTATCCTCTCTCCTCATAACTATTTCAAAATCTCCCGTCTCCTGCGTCCTGATAACGATTTCCAAATCTCTCCTATCTGCTCACAAGGATTCCCAAAACTGTCCTCTCTGCTCTCACTTCTCTTCTCTTTTGTATTCCACAATCTCTCCCCTCACCTCACCACTGTTTTGAAATCTCTCATCCTATCTCCACATAATAAATTGTAAATCTTTCCTCTATCCTCACGGCTCATAAATCTTTCCTTGTATCTCTTTTCTCATCTCTCCTCAGAACGATTTCCAAATCTCTCCTGTCTCATCTCTCCTCATAATTAATTTGAGTTCTCTCCTCCTATCTCCTCATAACGATTTCCAAATATCTCTTTTGTGCTGTCACCTCCCTCGTTATAAGTATTCCAACATCTCTGCTGTCTCCTCACAAATGTTTACAAATCTCTCGTCCTCTCTCTGCGTAATTTCTTCTAAATCTCTCCTCTACCCTTTCTCCTGATAAGTATTTTGAAATCTGCCCTCTCCTGCGTCCTGATAACGATTTCCAAATCTGTCCTATGTGCTCACAAGGATTCCTGAAACTTTCCTCTCTGCTCTCACCTCTCTTCTCTTTAGTATTGCACATTCTCTCCCCTCTCCTCACAACTGTTTCCAGATCGCTCATCCTATCTCCACATAATTAATTCTAAATCTTTCCTGTAACCTCTCTCCTCATAACGATTTCCAAATCTCTCCTTTCTCCTCATAATTATTTCCGAATCTCTCGCCTCTCACCTCTCCTCTTAATTAATTTGAAATGTCTCTTCGTATATCCTCATAACGATTTCCAAATCTCTATCTGCTGATAACGATTTCGGAATCTCTCTTCTGTGCTATCCCCTCTCTACGCCTAAGTATTCCAAAATACCTACTGTCTCCTGACAAATCTTTAAAACTCTCTCCTCCTCTCTACGCAGAATGAATTCTAAATCTTTCCTCTATCCGCTGTGCTCGGAAATTTTTACCAATATGTCTTTTCTCCTCTCTTCTCATAACTATTTCCTTTCATCTCGTCTCCTCTGTCCTCATGACCATTTCGAAATCTCCCATCTCCTGTGTCCTGATAACGATTACAAAGTCTCTGCTCTCTGCTCTCACCTCTCTTCTGTTTAGTATTCCACAGTCTCTCCTCTCACCTCACAACTGTTTCCAGATCTCTCATCCTATCTCCACATAATGAATTCTAAATCTTTCCTCTAACCTCTCTCCTCATAACGATTTCCAAATCTCTCCTCTTAATTAATTTGAGATATCTCCTGCTATATCCTCATATCGATTTCCAAATCTCTATCTCCTGATAACGATTTCGGAATCTCTCTTCTGTGCTATCCCCTCTGTAAGCCTAAGTATTCCAAAATACCTACTGTCTCCTCACAAATGTTTACACATCTCTCCTCCTCTTTCCGCATAACTAATTCTAAAGCTCTCCTGTATGCTCTCTTGTCATAAATACTTAATAATATCTCTTTTCTCCTGTCTCCTTATAAGTATTTCTAAATCTCTCCTGTGCTGTGTCCTCTGAACGATTTCCAACTCTCCTTACTCCTCATAATGAGTTCCAATTTTGTCCTCTCATGTCTCGTTTTAATTAATTTGAGCTCTCCATTATGTTCTCATACCGCTTTCCAAATATCTCTTCTGTGCTATCACCTCCCTCCTCATAAGTATTCCAAAATCTCTACTATCTCCTCACAAATGTTTACAAATCTCTCCTCCTCTATCCGCATAATTGCTTCTAAATCTCTCCTCTATCCTCTCTCCTCATAACTATTTCAAAATCTCCCGTCTCCTGCGTCCTGATAACGATTTCCAAATCTCTCCTATCTGCTCACAAGGATTCCCAAAACTGTCCTCTCTGCTCTCACTTCTCTTCTCTTTTGTATTCCACAATCTCTCCCCTCACCTCACCACTGTTTTGAAATCTCTCATCCTATCTCCACATAATAAATTGTAAATCTTTCCTCTATCCTCACTGCTCATAAATCTTTCCTTGTATCTCTTTTCTCATCTCTCCTCAGAACGATTTCCAAATCTCTCCTGTCTCATCTCTCCTCATAATTAATTTGAGTTCTCTCCTCCTATCTCCTCATAACGATTTCCAAATCTCTTTTCTGTGCTATCACCTCCCTCGTCATAAGTATTCCAACATCTCTGCTGTCTCCTCACAAATGTTTACAAATCTCTCGTCCTCTCTGCGTAATTTCTTCTAAATCTCTCCTCTACCCTTTCTCCTGATAACTATTTTGAAAACTGCCCTCTCCTGCGTCCTGATAACGATTTCCAAATCTCTCCTATCTGTTCACAAGGATTCCCGAAACTCTCCTCTCTGCTCTCACCTCTCTTCTCTTTAGTATTGCACATTCTCTCCCCTCTCCTCACAACTGTTTCCAGATCGCTCATCCTATCTCCACATAATTAATTCTAAATCTTTCCTGTAACCTCTCTCCTCATAACGATTTCCAAATCTTTCCTTTCTCCTCATAATTATTTCCGAATCTCTCGCCTCTCACCTCTCCTCTTAATTAATTTGAGATGTCTCCTCGTATATCCTCATAACGATTTCCAAATCTCTATCTGCTGATAACGATTTCGGAATCTCTCTTCCGTGCTATCCCCTCTCTATGCCTAAGTATTCCAAAATACCTACTGTCTCCTGACAAATCTTTAAAACTCTCTCCTCCTCTCTCCGCAGAATGAATTCTAAATCTTTCCTCTATCCGCTGTGCTCGGAAATTTTTACCAATATGTCTTTTCTCCTCTCTGCTCATAACTATTTCCTTTCATCTCGTGTCCTCTGTCCTCATGAGCATTTCGAAATCTCCCATCTCCTGTGTCCTGATAACGATTTCCAAATCTCTGCTCTCTGCTCTCACCTCTCTTCTGTTTAGTATTCCACAGTCTCTCCTCTCACCTCACAACTGTTTCCAGATCTCTCATCCTATCTCCACATAATGAATTCTAAATCTTTCCTCTAACCTCTCTCCTCATAACGATTTCCAAATCTCTCCTCTTAATTAATTTGAGATATCTCCTGCTATATCCTCATATCGATTTCCAAATCTCTATCTCCTGATAACGATTTCGGAATCTCTCTTCTGTGCTATCCCCTCTGTAAGCCTAAGTATTCCAAAATACCTACTGTCTCCTCACAAATGTTTACACATCTCTCCTCCTCTTTCCGCATAACTAATTCTAAAGCTCTCCTGTATGCTCTCTTGTCATAAATACTTAATAATATCTCTTTTCTCCTGTCTCCTTATAAGTATTTCTAAATCTCTCCTGTGCTGTGTCCTCTGAACGATTTCCAACTCTCCTTACTCCTCATAATGAGTTCCAATTTTGTCCTCTCATGTCTCGTTTTAATTAATTTGAGCTCTCCATTATGTTCTCATAATGCTTTCCAAATATCTCTTCTGTGCTATCACCTCCCTCCTCATAAGTATTCCAAAATCTCTACTGTCTCCTCACAAATGTTTACAAATCTCTCCTCCTCTATCCGCATAATTGCTTCTAAATCTCTCCTCTATCCTCTCTCCTCATAACTATTTCAAAATCTCCCGTCTCCTGCGTCCTGATAACGATTTCCAAATCTCTCCTATCTGCTCACAAGGATTCCCAAAACTGTCCTCTCTGCTCTCACTTCTCTTCTCTTTTGTATTCCACAATCTCTCCCCTCACCTCACCACTGTTTTGAAATCTCTCATCCTATCTCCACATAATAAATTGTAAATCTTTCCTCTATCCTCACTGCTCATAAATCTTTCCTTGTATCTCTTTTCTCATCTCTCCTCAGAACGATTTCCAAATCTCTCCTGTCTCATCTCTCCTCATAATTAATTTGAGTTCTCTCCTCCTATCTCCTCATAACGATTTCCAAATCTCTTTTCTGTGCTATCACCTCCCTCGTCATAAGTATTCCAACATCTCTGCTGTCTCCTCACAAATATTTACAAATCTCTCGTCCTCTCTGCGTAATTTCTTCTAAATCTCTCCTCTACCCTTTCTCCTGATAACTATTTTGAAAACTGCCCTCTCCTGTGTCCTGATAACGATTTCCAAATCTCTCCTATCTGTTCACAAGGATTCCCGAAACTATCCTCTCTGCTCTCACCTCTCTTCTCTTTAGTATTGCACATTCTCTCCCCTCTCCTCACAACTGTTTCCAGATCGCTCATCCTATCTCCACATAATTAATTCTAAATCTTTCCTGTAACCTCTCTCCTCATAACGATTTCCAAATCTCTCCTTTCTCCTCATAATTATTTCCGAATCTCTCGCCTCTCACCTCTCCTCTTAATTAATTTGAGATGTCTCCTCGTATATCCTCATAACGATTTCCAAATCTCTATCTGCTGATAACGATTTCGGAATCTCTCTTCTGTGCTATCCCCTCTCTACGCCTAAGTATTCCAAAATACCTACTGCCTCCTGACAAATCTTTAAAACTCTCTCCTCCTCTCTCCGCAGAATGAATTCTAAATCTTTCCTCTATCCGCTGTGCTCGGAAATTTTTACCAATATGTCTTTTCTCCTCTCTTCTCATAACTATTTCCTTTCATCTCGTCTCCTCTGTCCTCATGACCATTTCGAAATCTCCCATCTCCTGTGTCCTGATAACGATTTCAAAGTCTCTGCTCTCTGCTCTCACCTCTCTTCTGTTTAGTATTCCACAGTCTCTCCTCTCACCTCACAACTGTTTCCAGATCTCTCATCCTATCTCCACATAATGAATTCTAAATCTTTCCTCTAACCTCTCTCCTCATAACGATTTCCAAATCTCTCCTCTTAATTAATTTGAGATATCTCCTGCTATATCCTCATATCGATTTCCAAATCTCTATCTCCTGATAACGATTTCGGAATCTCTCTTCTGTGCTATCCCCTCTCTAAGCCTAACTATTCCAAAATACCTACTGTCTCCTCACAAATGTTTACACATCTCTCCTCCTCTTTCCGCATAACTAATTCTAAAGCTCTCCTGTATGCTCTCTTGTCATAAATACTTAATAATATCTCTTTTCTCCTGTCTCCTTATAAGTATTTCTAAATCTCTCCTGTGCTGTGTCCTCTGAACGATTTCCAACTCTCCTTACTCCTCATAATGAGTTCCAATTTTGTCCTCTCATGTCTCGTTTTAATTAATTTGAGCTCTCCATTATGTTCTCATACCGCTTTCCAAATATCTCTTCTGTGCTATCACCTCCCTCCTCATAAGTATTCCAAAATCTCTACTATCTCCTCACAAATGTTTACAAATCTCTCCTCCTCTATCCGCATAATTGCTTCTAAATCTCTCCTCTATCCTCTCTCCTCATAACTATTTCGAAATCTCTCCTCTTAATTAATTTGAGATCTCTCCTCCTATATCCTCATAACTATTTCCAAATCTCTCTCTGCTGATAACGATTTCGTATCTCTCTTCTGTGCTATCCCCTCTCTAAGCCTACGTATTCCAAAATCTCTACTGTCTCCTCACAAATCTTTACAAAGCTCTACTCCTCTCTCCACAGAATGAATTCTAAATCTTTCCTCTATGCGCTGTGCTCGGAAATTTTTACTAATACGTCTTTTCTCCTCTCTCCTGATAACTGTTTCATCTCTTGCCTCCTCTGTCCTCATGACCATTTCGAAATCTCCAATCTCCTGTGTCCTGATAACGATTTCCAAATCTCTCCTATATCCTGATAACGATTTCGGAATCTCTCTTCTGTGCTATGTCCTCTCTCCAAATAAGGCCTCCAAAATACCTACTGTCTCCTCACAAATGTTTACACATCTCTCCTCCTCTTTCCGCATTATTAATTCTAAAGCTCTCATGTAAGCTCTCTTGTCATAAATAATTAATGATATCTCTTTTCTCCTGTTTCCTGATAAGTATTTCTAAAACTCTCCTGTGCTGTGTCCTCTGAACGATTTCCAAATCTCTCCTTTCTCCTCATAATGAGTTCCAATTTTGTCCTCACATGTCTCGTTTTAATTAATTTGAGCTCTCCATTATCTTCTCATAACGATTTCCAAATATCTCTTCTGTGCTATCACCTCCCTCCTCATAAGTATTCCAAAATCTCTACTGTATCCTCACAAATCTTTTAAACTCTCTCCTCCTCTCTCTGCAGAATTAATTGTAAATCTTTCCTCTATCCGATGTGCTCGGGAATTTTTATTAATATGTAGTTTCTCCTCTCTTCTCATAACTATTTCCTTTCATCTCGTCTCCTCTGTCCTCATGACGATTTCGAAATCTCCCATCTCCTGTGTCCTGATAACGATTTCAAAATCTGTGCTCTGTGCTCTCACCTCTCTTCTGTTTAGTATTCCACAGTCTGTCCTCTCACCTCACAACTGTTTCTAGATCTCTCATCCTATCTCCACATAATCAATTCTACATCTTTCCTCTATCCTCTCTCCTCATAACGATTTCCAAATCTCTCCTTTCTCCTCATACTTGTTTCCAAATCTCTCGCCTATCATCTCTCCTCTTTATTAATTTGAGATCTCTCCTCCTATATCCTCATAACGATTTCCAAATCTCCCCTATCTCCTGATAACGATTTCGGAATCTGTCTTCTGTGCTAAGTCGTCTCTCAACTAAGTCCTCCAAAATACCTACTGTCTCCTCACAAATGTTTACACATCTCTCCTCCTCTTTCCGCAGAATTAATTCTAAATCTCTCCTTAACCCAGTCTTCTCATAAATTTTTAATAATACCTCTCTTTTCCTGTCTCCTCAGAAGTATTTCTAAATCTTTCGTGTCCTGTGTCCTCTGAATGATTTCCAAATCTCTCCTTTCTCTTCATAATGATTTCCAATTTTGTCCTCTCATGTCTCGTTTTAATTAATTGGAGCTCTCCATTATCTTCTCATAACGATTTCCAAATATCTCTTCTGTGCTATCACCTCCCTCGTCATAAGTATTCCAAAATCTCTACTGTCTCCTCACATGTTTACAAATCTCTCCTCCTCTATCCGCATAATTGCTTCTAAATCTCTCCTCTATCCTCTCTCCTCATAACTATTTCAAAATCTCCCGTCTCCTGCGTCCTGATAACGATTTCCAAATCTTTGCTCTCTGCTCTCACCTCTCTTGTGTGTAGTATTCCACAGTCTCTCCTCTCACCTCACAACTGTTTCCAGATCTCTCATCCTATCTCCACATAATGAATTCTAAATCTTTCCTCTAACCTATCTCCTGATAGTGATTTGCAAATCTCTCCTCCTAATTAATTTGAGATGTCTCCTCCTATATGCTCATAACTATTTCCAAATTTCTATCTCCTGATAAAGATTTCATATCTCTCTTCTGTGCTATCCCCTCTCTACGCCTAAGTATTCCAAAATACCTAATGTCTCCTGCCAAATCTTTAAAACTCTCTCCTCCTCTCTCCGCAGAATTAATTTTAAATCTTTCCTCTACCGCTGTGCTCGGAAATTTTTACCAATATGTCTTTTCTCCTCTCTCCTCTTAAGTATTTCCTTTCATCTCGTCTCCTCTGTCCTCATGACCATTTCGAAATCTCCCATCTCCTGAGTCCTGATAACGATTTCCAAATCTCTCCTTTCTCCTCATAATTATTTCCGAATCTCTCGCCTCTCACCTCTCCTCTTAATTAATTTGAGATGTCTCCTCGTATATCCTCATAACGATTTCCAAATCTCTATCTGCTGATAACGATTTCGGAATCTCTCTTCTGTGCTATCCCCTCTCTACGCCTAAGTATTCCAAAATACCTACTGCCTCCTGACAAATCTTTAAAACTCTCTCCTCCTCTCTCCGCAGAATGAATTCTAAATCTTTCCTCTATCCGCTGTGCTCGGAAATTTTTACCAATATGTCTTTTCTCCTCTCTTCTCATAACTATTTCCTTTCATCTCGTCTCCTCTGTCCTCATGACCATTTCGAAATCTCCCATCTCCTGTGTCCTGATAACGATTTCAAAGTCTCTGCTCTCTGCTCTCACCTCTCTTCTGTTTAGTATTCCACAGTCTCTCCTCTCACCTCACAACTGTTTCCAGATCTCTCATCCTATCTCCACATAATGAATTCTAAATCTTTCCTCTAACCTATCTCCTGATAGTGATTTGCAAATCTCTCCTCCTAATTAATTTGAGATGTCTCCTCCTATATGCTCATAACTATTTCCAAATTTCTATCTCCTGATAAAGATTTCATATCTCTCTTCTGTGCTATCCCCTCTCTACGCCTAAGTATTCCAAAATACCTAATGTCTCCTGCCAAATCTTTAAAACTCTCTCCTCCTCTCTCCGCAGAATTAATTTTAAATCTTTCCTCTACCGCTGTGCTCGGAAATTTTTACCAATATGTCTTTTCTCCTCTCTCCTCTTAAGTATTTCCTTTCATCTCGTCTCCTCTGTCCTCATGACCATTTCGAAATCTCCCATCTCCTGAGTCCTGATAACGATTTCCAAATCTCTCCTTTCTCCTCATAATTATTTCCGAATCTCTCGCCTCTCACCTCTCCTCTTAATTAATTTGAGATGTCTCCTCGTATATCCTCATAACGATTTCCAAATCTCTATCTGCTGATAACGATTTCGGAATCTCTCTTCTGTGCTATCCCCTCTCTACGCCTAAGTATTCCAAAATACCTACTGCCTCCTGACAAATCTTTAAAACTCTCTCCTCCTCTCTCCGCAGAATGAATTCTAAATCTTTCCTCTATCCGCTGTGCTCGGAAATTTTTACCAATATGTCTTTTCTCCTCTCTTCTCATAACTATTTCCTTTCATCTCGTCTCCTCTGTCCTCATGACCATTTCGAAATCTCCCATCTCCTGTGTCCTGATAACGATTTCAAAGTCTCTGCTCTCTGCTCTCACCTCTCTTCTGTTTAGTATTCCACAGTCTCTCCTCTCACCTCACAACTGTTTCCAGATCTCTCATCCTATCTCCACATAATGAATTCTAAATCTTTCCTCTAACCTATCTCCTGATAGTGATTTGCAAATCTCTCCTCCTAATTAATTTGAGATGTCTCCTCCTATATGCTCATAACTATTTCCAAATTTCTATCTCCTGATAAAGATTTCATATCTCTCTTCTGTGCTATCCCCTCTCTACGCCTAAGTATTCCAAAATACCTAATGTCTCCTGCCAAATCTTTAAAACTCTCTCCTCCTCTCTCCGCAGAATTAATTTTAAATCTTTCCTCTACCGCTGTGCTCGGAAATTTTTACCAATATGTCTTTTCTCCTCTCTCCTCTTAAGTATTTCCTTTCATCTCGTCTCCTCTGTCCTCATGACCATTTCGAAATCTCCCATCTCCTGAGTCCTGATAACGATTTCCAAATCTCTCCTTTCTCTTCATAATGATTTCCAATTTTGTCCTCTCATGTCTCGTTTTAATTAATTTGAGCTCTCCATTATCTTCTCATAACGATTTCCAAATATCTCTTTTGTGCTATCACCTCCCTCCTCATAAGTATTCCAAAACCTCTACTGTCTCCACACAAATGTTTACAGATCTCTCCTCCTCTGTCCGCATAATTGCTTCTAAATCTCTCCTCTATCCTCTCTCCTCATAACTATTTCGAAATATCTCCTCTCAATTAATTTGAGATCTCTCCTCCTATATCCTCATAACTATTTCCAAATCTCTATCTGCTGATAACGATTTCGTATCTCTCTTCTGTGCTATCCCCTCTCTAATCCTACGTATTCCAAAATCTCTACTGTCTCCTGAGAAATGTGTAAAACTCTCTCCTCCTCTATCCGCATAATTGCTTCTAAATCTCTCCTCTATCCTCTCTCCTAACTATTTCAAAATCTCCTGTCACCTGCGTCCTGATAACGATTTCCAAATCTCTCCTATCTGCTCACAAGGATTCCCAAAACTGTCCTCTCTGCTCTCACTTCTCTTCTCTTTTGTATTCCACAATCTCTCCCCTCACCTCACCACTGTTTTGAAATCTCTCATCCTATCTCCACATAATAAATTGTAAATCTTTCCTCTATCCTCACTGCTCATAAATCTTTCCTTGTATCTCTTTTCTCATCTCTCCTCAGAACGATTTCCAAATCTCTCCTGTCTCATCTCTCCTCATAATTAATTTGAGTTCTCTCCTCCTATCTCCTCATAACGATTTCCAAATCTCTTTTCTGTGCTATCACCTCCCTCGTCATAAGTATTCCAACATCTCTGCTGTCTCCTCACAAATGTTTACAAATCTCTCGTCCTCTCTGCATAATTTCTTCTAAATCTCTCCTCTACCCTTTCTCCTGATAACTGTTTTGAAAACTGCCCTCTCCTGCGTCCTGATAACGATTTCCAAATCTGTCCTATCTGTTCACAAGGATTCCCGAAACTCTCCTCTCTGCTCTCACCTCTCTTCTCTTTAGTATTGCACATTCTCTCCCCTCTCCTCACAACTGTTTCCAGATCGCTCATCCTATCTCCACATAATTAATTCTAAATCTTTCCTGTAACATCTCTCCTCATAACGATTTCCAAATCTCTCCTTTCTCCTCATAATTATTTCCGAATCTCTCGCCTCTCACCTCTCCTCTTAATTAATTTGAGATGTCTCCTCGTATATCCTCATAACGATTTCCAAATCTCTATCTGCTGATAACGATTTCGGAATCTCTCTTCTGTGCTATCCCCTCTCTACGCCTAAGTATTCCAAAATACCTACTGCCTCCTGACAAATCTTTAAAACTCTCTCCTCCTCTCTCCGCAGAATGAATTCTAAATCTTTCCTCTATCCGCTGTGCTCGGAAATTTTTACCAATATGTCTTTTCTCCTCTCTTCTCATAACTATTTCCTTTCATCTCGTCTCCTCTGTCCTCATGACCATTTCGAAATCTCCCATCTCCTGTGTCCTGATAACGATTTCAAAGTCTCTGCTCTCTGCTCTCACCTCTCTTCTGTTTAGTATTCCACAGTCTCTCCTCTCACCTCACAACTGTTTCCAGATCTCTCATCCTATCTCCACATAATGAATTCTAAATCTTTCCTCTAACCTATCTCCTGATAGTGATTTGCAAATCTCTCCTCCTAATTAATTTGAGATGTCTCCTCCTATATGCTCATAACTATTTCCAAATTTCTATCTCCTGATAAAGATTTCATATCTCTCTTCTGTGCTATCCCCTCTCTACGCCTAAGTATTCCAAAATACCTAATGTCTCCTGCCAAATCTTTAAAACTCTCTCCTCCTCTCTCCGCAGAATTAATTTTAAATCTTTCCTCTACCGCTGTGCTCGGAAATTTTTACCAATATGTCTTTTCTCCTCTCTCCTCTTAAGTATTTCCTTTCATCTCGTCTCCTCTGTCCTCATGACCATTTCGAAATCTCCCATCTCCTGAGTCCTGATAACGATTTCCAAATCTCTCCTTTCTCTTCATAATGATTTCCAATTTTGTCCTCTCATGTCTCGTTTTAATTAATTTGAGCTCTCCATTATCTTCTCATAACGATTTCCAAATATCTCTTTTGTGCTATCACCTCCCTCCTCATAAGTATTCCAAAACCTCTACTGTCTCCACACAAATGTTTACAGATCTCTCCTCCTCTGTCCGCATAATTGCTTCTAAATCTCTCCTCTATCCTCTCTCCTCATAACTATTTCGAAATCTCTCCTCTCAATTAATTTGAGATCTCTCCTCCTATATCCTCATAACTATTTCCAAATCTCTATCTGCTGATAACGATTTCGTATCTCTCTTCTGTGCTATCCCCTCTCTAATCCTACGTATTCCAAAATCTCTACTGTCTCCTGAGAAATGTGTAAAACTCTCTCCTCCTCTATCCGCATAATTGCTTCTAAATCTCTCCTCTATCCTCTCTCCTAACTATTTCAAAATCTCCTGTCACCTGCGTCCTGATAACGATTTCCAAATCTCTCCTATCTGCTCACAAGGATTCCCAAAACTGTCCTCTCTGCTCTCACTTCTCTTCTCTTTTGTATTCCACAATCTCTCCCCTCACCTCACCACTGTTTTGAAATCTCTCATCCTATCTCCACATAATAAATTGTAAATCTTTCCTCTATCCTCACTGCTCATAAATCTTTCCTTGTATCTCTTTTCTCATCTCTCCTCAGAACGATTTCCAAATCTCTCCTGTCTCATCTCTCCTCATAATTAATTTGAGTTCTCTCCTCCTATCTCCTCATAACGATTTCCAAATCTCTTTTCTGTGCTATCACCTCCCTCGTCATAAGTATTCCAACATCTCTGCTGTCTCCTCACAAATGTTTACAAATCTCTCGTCCTCTCTGCATAATTTCTTCTAAATCTCTCCTCTACCCTTTCTCCTGATAACTGTTTTGAAAACTGCCCTCTCCTGCGTCCTGATAACGATTTCCAAATCTGTCCTATCTGTTCACAAGGATTCCCGAAACTCTCCTCTCTGCTCTCACCTCTCTTCTCTTTAGTATTGCACATTCTCTCCCCTCTCCTCACAACTGTTTCCAGATCGCTCATCCTATCTCCACATAATTAATTCTAAATCTTTCCTGTAACCTCTCTCCTCATAACGATTTCCAAATCTCTCCTTTCTCCTCATAATTATTTCCGAATCTCTCGCCTCTCACCTCTCCTCTTAATTAATTTGAGATGTCTCCTCGTATATCCTCATAACGATTTCCAAATCTCTATCTGCTGATAACGATTTCGGAATCTCTCTTCTGTGCTATCCCCTCTCTACGCCTAAGTATTCCAAAATACCTACTGCCTCCTGACAAATCTTTAAAACTCTCTCCTCCTCTCTCCGCAGAATGAATTCTAAATCTTTCCTCTATCCGCTGTGCTCGGAAATTTTTACCAATATGTCTTTTCTCCTCTCTTCTCATAACTATTTCCTTTCATCTCGTCTCCTCTGTCCTCATGACCATTTCGAAATCTCCCATCTCCTGTGTCCTGATAACGATTTCAAAGTCTCTGCTCTCTGCTCTCACCTCTCTTCTGTTTAGTATTCCACAGTCTCTCCTCTCACCTCACAACTGTTTCCAGATCTCTCATCCTATCTCCACATAATGAATTCTAAATCTTTCCTCTAACCTCTCTCCTCATAACGATTTCCAAATCTCTCCTCTTAATTAATTTGAGATATCTCCTGCTATATCCTCATATCGATTTCCAAATCTCTATCTCCTGATAACGATTTCGGAATCTCTCTTCTGTGCTATCCCCTCTCTAAGCCTAACTATTCCAAAATACCTACTGTCTCCTCACAAATGTTTACACATCTCTCCTCCTCTTTCCGCATAACTAATTCTAAAGCTCTCCTGTATGCTCTCTTGTCATAAATACTTAATAATATCTCTTTTCTCCTGTCTCCTTATAAGTATTTCTAAATCTCTCCTGTGCTGTGTCCTCTGAACGATTTCCAACTCTCCTTACTCCTCATAATGAGTTCCAATTTTGTCCTCTCATGTCTCGTTTTAATTAATTTGAGCTCTCCATTATGTTCTCATACCGCTTTCCAAATATCTCTTCTGTGCTATCACCTCCCTCCTCATAAGTATTCCAAAATCTCTACTATCTCCTCACAAATGTTTACAAATCTCTCCTCCTCTATCCGCATAATTGCTTCTAAATCTCTCCTCTATCCTCTCTCCTCATAACTATTTCGAAATCTCTCCTCTTAATTAATTTGAGATCTCTCCTCCTATATCCTCATAACTATTTCCAAATCTCTCTCTGCTGATAACGATTTCGTATCTCTCTTCTGTGCTATCCCCTCTCTAAGCCTACGTATTCCAAAATCTCTACTGTCTCCTCACAAATCTTTACAAAGCTCTACTCCTCTCTCCACAGAATGAATTCTAAATCTTTCCTCTATGCGCTGTGCTCGGAAATTTTACTAATACGTCTTTTCTCCTCTCTCCTGATAACTGTTTCATCTCTTGCCTCCTCTGTCCTCATGACCATTTCGAAATCTCCAATCTCCTGTGTCCTGATAACGATTTCCAAATCTCTCCTATATCCTGATAACGATTTCGGAATCTCTCTTCTGTGCTATGTCCTCTCTCCAAATAAGGCCTCCAAAATACCTACTGTCTCCTCACAAATGTTTACACATCTCTCCTCCTCTTTCCGCATTATTAATTCTAAAGCTCTCATGTAAGCTCTCTTGTCATAAATAATTAATGATATCTCTTTTCTCCTGTTTCCTGATAAGTATTTCTAAAACTCTCCTGTGCTGTGTCCTCTGAACGATTTCCAAATCTCTCCTTTCTCCTCATAATGAGTTCCAATTTTGTCCTCACATGTCTCGTTTTAATTAATTTGAGCTCTCCATTATCTTCTCATAACGATTTCCAAATATCTCTTCTGTGCTATCACCTCCCTCCTCATAAGTATTCCAAAATCTCTACTGTATCCTCACAAATCTTTTAAACTCTCTCCTCCTCTCTCTGCAGAATTAATTGTAAATCTTTCCTCTATCCGATGTGCTCGGGAATTTTTATTAATATGTAGTTTCTCCTCTCTTCTCATAACTATTTCCTTTCATCTCGTCTCCTCTGTCCTCATGACGATTTCGAAATCTCCCATCTCCTGTGTCCTGATAACGATTTCAAAATCTGTGCTCTGTGCTCTCACCTCTCTTCTGTTTAGTATTCCACAGTCTGTCCTCTCACCTCACAACTGTTTCTAGATCTCTCATCCTATCTCCACATAATCAATTCTACATCTTTCCTCTATCCTCTCTCCTCATAACGATTTCCAAATCTCTCCTTTCTCCTCATACTTGTTTCCAAATCTCTCGCCTATCATCTCTCCTCTTTATTAATTTGAGATCTCTCCTCCTATATCCTCATAACGATTTCCAAATCTCCCCTATCTCCTGATAACGATTTCGGAATCTGTCTTCTGTGCTAAGTCGTCTCTCAACTAAGTCCTCCAAAATACCTACTGTGTCCTCACAAATGTTTACACATCTCTCCTCCTCTTTCCGCAGAATTAATTCTAAATCTCTCCTTAACCCAGTCTTCTCATAAATTTTTAATAATACCTCTCTTTTCCTGTCTCCTCAGAAGTATTTCTAAATCTTTCGTGTCCTGTGTCCTCTGAATGATTTCCAAATCTCTCCTTTCTCTTCATAATGATTTCCAATTTTGTCCTCTCATGTCTCGTTTTAATTAATTGGAGCTCTCCATTATCTTCTCATAACGATTTCCAAATATCTCTTCTGTGCTATCACCTCCCTCGTCATAAGTATTCCAAAATCTCTACTGTCTCCTCACATGTTTACAAATCTCTCCTCCTCTATCCGCATAATTGCTTCTAAATCTCTCCTCTATCCTCTCTCCTCATAACTATTTCAAAATCTCCCGTCTCCTGCGTCCTGATAACGATTTCCAAATCTTTGCTCTCTGCTCTCACCTCTCTTGTGTGTAGTATTCCACAGTCTCTCCTCTCACCTCACAACTGTTTCCAGATCTCTCATCCTATCTCCACATAATGAATTCTAAATCTTTCCTCTAACCTATCTCCTGATAGTGATTTGCAAATCTCTCCTCCTAATTAATTTGAGATGTCTCCTCCTATATGCTCATAACTATTTCCAAATTTCTATCTCCTGATAAAGATTTCATATCTCTCTTCTGTGCTATCCCCTCTCTACGCCTAAGTATTCCAAAATACCTAATGTCTCCTGCCAAATCTTTAAAACTCTCTCCTCCTCTCTCCGCAGAATTAATTTTAAATCTTTCCTCTACCGCTGTGCTCGGAAATTTTTACCAATATGTCTTTTCTCCTCTCTCCTCTTAAGTATTTCCTTTCATCTCGTCTCCTCTGTCCTCATGACCATTTCGAAATCTCCCATCTCCTGAGTCCTGATAACGATTTCCAAATCTCTCCTTTCTCCTCATAATTATTTCCGAATCTCTCGCCTCTCACCTCTCCTCTTAATTAATTTGAGATGTCTCCTCGTATATCCTCATAACGATTTCCAAATCTCTATCTGCTGATAACGATTTCGGAATCTCTCTTCTGTGCTATCCCCTCTCTACGCCTAAGTATTCCAAAATACCTACTGCCTCCTGACAAATCTTTAAAACTCTCTCCTCCTCTCTCCGCAGAATGAATTCTAAATCTTTCCTCTATCCGCTGTGCTCGGAAATTTTTACCAATATGTCTTTCTCCTCTCTTCTCATAACTATTTCCTTTCATCTCGTCTCCTCTGTCCTCATGACCATTTCGAAATCTCCCATCTCCTGTGTCCTGATAACGATTTCAAAGTCTCTGCTCTCTGCTCTCACCTCTCTTCTGTTTAGTATTCCACAGTCTCTCCTCTCACCTCACAACTGTTTCCAGATCTCTCATCCTATCTCCACATAATGAATTCTAAATCTTTCCTCTAACCTATCTCCTGATAGTGATTTGCAAATCTCTCCTCCTAATTAATTTGAGATGTCTCCTCCTATATGCTCATAACTATTTCCAAATTTCTATCTCCTGATAAAGATTTCATATCTCTCTTCTGTGCTATCCCCTCTCTACGCCTAAGTATTCCAAAATACCTAATGTCTCCTGCCAAATCTTTAAAACTCTCTCCTCCTCTCTCCGCAGAATTAATTTTAAATCTTTCCTCTACCGCTGTGCTCGGAATTTTTACCAATATGTCTTTTCTCCTCTCTCCTCTTAAGTATTTCCTTTCATCTCGTCTCCTCTGTCCTCATGACCATTTCGAAATCTCCCATCTCCTGAGTCCTGATAACGATTTCCAAATCTCTCCTTTCTCCTCATAATTATTTCCGAATCTCTCGCCTCTCACCTCTCCTCTTAATTAATTTGAGATGTCTCCTCGTATATCCTCATAACGATTTCCAAATCTCTATCTGCTGATAACGATTTCGGAATCTCTCTTCTGTGCTATCCCCTCTCTACGCCTAAGTATTCCAAAATACCTACTGCCTCCTGACAAATCTTTAAAACTCTCTCCTCCTCTCTCCGCAGAATGAATTCTAAATCTTTCCTCTATCCGCTGTGCTCGGAAATTTTTACCAATATGTCTTTTCTCCTCTCTTCTCATAACTATTTCCTTTCATCTCGTCTCCTCTGTCCTCATGACCATTTCGAAATCTCCCATCTCCTGTGTCCTGATAACGATTTCAAAGTCTCTGCTCTCTGCTCTCACCTCTCTTCTGTTTAGTATTCCACAGTCTCTCCTCTCACCTCACAACTGTTTCCAGATCTCTCATCCTATCTCCACATAATGAATTCTAAATCTTTCCTCTAACCTATCTCCTGATAGTGATTTGCAAATCTCTCCTCCTAATTAATTTGAGATGTCTCCTCCTATATGCTCATAACTATTTCCAAATTTCTATCTCCTGATAAAGATTTCATATCTCTCTTCTGTGCTATCCCCTCTCTACGCCTAAGTATTCCAAAATACCTAATGTCTCCTGCCAAATCTTTAAAACTCTCTCCTCCTCTCTCCGCAGAATTAATTTTAAATCTTTCCTCTACCGCTGTGCTCGGAAATTTTTACCAATATGTCTTTTCTCCTCTCTCCTCTTAAGTATTTCCTTTCATCTCGTCTCCTCTGTCCTCATGACCATTTCGAAATCTCCCATCTCCTGAGTCCTGATAACGATTTCCAAATCTCTCCTTTCTCTTCATAATGATTTCCAATTTTGTCCTCTCATGTCTCGTTTTAATTAATTTGAGCTCTCCATTATCTTCTCATAACGATTTCCAAATATCTCTTTTGTGCTATCACCTCCCTCCTCATAAGTATTCCAAAACCTCTACTGTCTCCACACAAATGTTTACAGATCTCTCCTCCTCTGTCCGCATAATTGCTTCTAAATCTCTCCTCTATCCTCTCTCCTCATAACTATTTCGAAATCTCTCCTCTCAATTAATTTGAGATCTCTCCTCCTATATCCTCATAACTATTTCCAAATCTCTATCTGCTGATAACGATTTCGTATCTCTCTTCTGTGCTATCCCCTCTCTAATCCTACGTATTCCAAAATCTCTACTGTCTCCTGAGAAATGTGTAAAACTCTCTCCTCCTCTATCCGCATAATTGCTTCTAAATCTCTCCTCTATCCTCTCTCCTAACTATTTCAAAATCTCCTGTCACCTGCGTCCTGATAACGATTTCCAAATCTCTCCTATCTGCTCACAAGGATTCCCAAAACTGTCCTCTCTGCTCTCACTTCTCTTCTCTTTTGTATTCCACAATCTCTCTCCTCACCTCACCACTGTTTTGAAATCTCTCATCCTATCTCCACATAATAAAATTGTAAATCTTTCCTCTATCCTCACTGCTCATAAATCTTTCCTTGTATCTCTTTTCTCATCTCTCCTCAGAACGATTTCCAAATCTCTCCTGTCTCATCTCTCCTCATAATTAATTTGAGTTCTCTCCTCCTATCTCCTCATAACGATTTCCAAATCTCTTTTCTGTGCTATCACCTCCCTCGTCATAAGTATTCCAACATCTCTGCTGTCTCCTCACAAATGTTTACAAATCTCTCGTCCTCTCTGCATAATTTCTTCTAAATCTCTCCTCTACCCTTTCTCCTGATAACTGTTTTGAAAACTGCCCTCTCCTGCGTCCTGATAACGATTTCCAAATCTGTCCTATCTGTTCACAAGGATTCCCGAAACTCTCCTCTCTGCTCTCACCTCTCTTCTCTTTAGTATTGCACATTCTCTCCCCTCTCCTCACAACTGTTTCCAGATCGCTCATCCTATCTCCACATAATTAATTCTAAATGCTTTCCTGTAACCTCTCTCCTCATAACGATTTCCAAATCTCTCCCTTTCTCCTCATAATTATTTCCGAATCTCTCGCCTCTCACCTCTCCTCTTAATTAATTTGAGATGTCTCCTCGTATATCCTCAATAACGATTTCCAAATCTCTATCTGCTGATAACGATTTCGGAATCTCTCTTCTGTGCTATCCCCATCTCTACGCCTAGTATTCCCAAAATACCTACTGCCTCCTGACAAATCTTTAAAACTCTCTCCTCCTCTCTCCGCAGAATGAATTCTAAATCTTCCTCTATCCGCTGTGCTCGGAAATTTTTACCAATATGTCTTTTCTCCTCTCTTCTCATAACTATTTCCCTTCATCTCGTCTCCTCTGTCCTCATGACCATTTCGAAATCTCCCATCTCCTGTGTCCTGATAACGATTTCAAAGTCTCTGCTCTCTGCTCACCTCTCTTCTGTTTAGTATTCCACAGTCTCTCCTCTCACCTCACAACTGTTTCCAGATCTCTCATCCTATCTCCACATAATGGAATTCTAAATCTTTCCTCTAACCTATCTCCTGATAGTGATTTGCAAATCTCTCCTCCTAATTAATTTGAGATGTCTCCTCCTATATGCTCCATAACTATTTCCAATTTCTATCTCCTGAGAAAGATTTCATATCTCTCTTCTGTGCTATCCCCTCTCTACGCCTAAGTATTCCAAAATACCTAATGTCTCCTGCCAAATCTTTAAAACTCTCTCCTCCTCTCTCCGCAGAATTAATTTTAAATCTTTCCTCTACCCGCTGTGCTCGGAAATTTTTACCAATATGTCTTTTCTCCTCTCTCTCCTCTTAAGTATTTCCTTTCATCTCGTCTCCTCTGTCCTCATGACCATTTCGAAATCTCCCATCTCCTGTGTCCTGATAACGATTTCCAAATCTCTCCTTTCTCTTCATAATGATTTCCAATTTTGTCCTCTCATGTCTCGTTTTAATTAATTTGAGCTCTCCATTATCTTCTCATAACGATTTCCAAATATCTCTTTTGTGCTATCACCTCCCTCCTCATAAGTATTCCAAAACCTCTACTGTCTCCACACAAATGTTTACAGATCTCTCCTCCTCTGTCCGCATAATTGCTTCTAAATCTCTCCTCTATCCTCTCTCCTCATAACTATTTCGAAATCTCTCCTCTCAATTAATTTGAGATCTCTCCTCCTATATCCTCATAACTATTTCCAAATCTCTATCTGCTGATAACGATTTCGTATCTCTCTTCTGTGCTATCCCCTCTCTAATCCTACGTATTCCAAAATCTCTACTGTCTCCTGAGAAATGTGTAAAACTCTCTCCTCCTCTATCCGCATAATTGCTTCTAAATCTCTCTCTCTATCCTCTCTCCTAACTATTTCAAAATCTCCTGTCACCTGCGTCCTGATAACGATTTCCAAATCTCTCCTATCTGCTCACAAGGATTCCCAAAACTGTCCTCTCTGCTCTCACTTCTCTTCTCTTTTGTATTCCACAATCTCTCCCCTCTCCTCACCACTGTTTTGAAATCTCTCATCCTATCTCCACATAATAAATTGTAAATCTTTCCTCTATCCTCACTGCTCATAAATCTTTCCTTGTATCTCTTTTCTCATCTCTCCTCAGAACGATTTCCAAATCTCTCCTGTCTCATCTCTCCTCATAATTAATTTGAGTTCTCTCCTCCTATCTCCTCATAACGATTTCCAAATCTCTTTTCTGTGCTATCACCTCCCTCGTCATAAGTATTCCAACATCTCTGCTGTCTCCTCACAAATGTTTACAAATCTCTCGTCCTCTCTGCATAATTTCTTCTAAATCTCTCCTCTACCCTTTCTCCTGATAACTGTTTTGAAAACTGCCCTCTCCTGCGTCCTGATAACGATTTCCAAATCTGTCCTATCTGTTCACAAGGATTCCCGAAACTCTCCTCTCTGCTCTCACCTCTCTTCTCTTTAGTATTGCACATTCTCTCCCCCTCTCTCCTCACAACTGTTTCCAGATCGCTCATCCTATCTCCACATAATTAATTCTAAATCTTTCCTGTAACCTCTCTCCTCATAACGATTTCCAAATCTCTCCTCTTCTCCTCATAATTATTTCGAATCTCTCGCCTCTCACCTCTCCTCTTAATTAATTTGAGATGTCTCCTCGTATATCCTCATAACGATTTCCAAATCTCTATCTGCTGATAACGATTTCGGAATCTCTCTTCTGTGCTATCCCCTCTCTACGCCTAAGTATTCCAAAATACCTGCCTCCTGACAAATCTTTAAAACTCTCTCCTCCTCTCTCCGCAGAATGAATTCTAAATCTTTCCTCTATCCGCTGTGCTCGGAAATTTTACCAATATGTCTTTTCTCCTCTCTTCTCATAACTATTTCCTTTCATCTCGTCTCCTCTGTCCTCATGACCATTTCGAAATCTCCCATCTCCTGTGTCCTGATAACGATTTCAAAGTCTCTGCTCTCTGCTCTCACCTCTCTTCTTTTAGTATTCCACAGTCTCTCCTCTCACCTCACAACTGTTTCCAGATCTCTCATCATCTATCTCCACATAATGAATTCTAAATCTTTCCTCTAACCTCTCTCCTCATAACGATTTCCAAATCTCTCCTCTTAATTAATTTGAGATATCTCCTGCTATATCCTCATATCGATTTCCAAATCTCTATCTCCTGATAACGATTTCGGAATCTCTCTTCTGTGCTATCCCCTCTCTAAGCCTAACTATTCCAAAATACCTACTGTCTCCTCACAAATGTTTACACATCTCTCCTCCTCTTTCCGCATAACTAATTCTAAAGCTCTCCTGTATGCTCTCTTGTCATAAATACTTAATAATATCTCTTTTCTCCTGTCTCCTTATAAGTATTTCTAAATCTCCTCCTGTGCTGTGTCCTCTGAACGATTTCCAACTCTCCTTACTCCTCATAATGAGTTCCAATTTTGTCCTCTCATGTCTCGTTTTAATTAATTTGAGCTCTCCATTATGTTCTCATACCGCTTTCCAAATATCTCTTCTGTGCTATCACCTCCCTCCTCATAAGTATTCCAAAATCTCTACTATCTCCTCACAAATGTTTACAAATCTCTCCTCCTCTATCCGCATAATTGCTTCTAAATCTCTCCTCTATCCTCTCTCCTCATAACTATTTCGAAATCTCTCCTCTTAATTAATTTGAGATCTCTCCTCCTATATCCTCATAACTATTTCCAAATCTCTCTCTGCTGATAACGATTTCGTATCTCTCTTCTGTGCTATCCCCTCTCTAAGCCTACGTATTCCAAAATCTCTACTGTCTCCTCACAAATCTTTACAAAGCTCTACTCCTCTCTCCACAGAATGAATTCTAAATCTTTCCCTATGCGCTGTGCTCGGAAATTTTTACTAATACGTCTTTTCTCCTCTCTCCTGATAAATGTTTCATCTCTTGCCTCCTCTGTCCTCATGACCATTTCGAATCTCCAATCTCCTGTGTCCTGATAACGATTTCCAAATCTCTCCTATATCCTGATAACGATTTCGGAATCTCTCTTCTGTGCTATGTCCCTCGTCTCCAAATAAGGCCTCCAAAATACCTACTGTCTCCTCACAAATGTTTACACATCTCTCCTCCTCTTTCCGCATTATTAATTCTAAAGCTCTCATGTAAGCTCTCTTGTCATAAATATTAATGATATCTCTTTTCTCCTGTTTCCTGATATTTCTAAAACTCTCCTGTGCTGTGTCCTCTGAACGATTTCCAAATCTCTCCTTTCTCCTCATAATGAGTTCCAATTTTGTCCTCACATGTCTCGTTTTAATTAATTTGAGCTCTCCATTATCTTCTCATACGATTTCCAAATATCTCTTCTGTGCTATCACCTCCCTCCTCATAAGTATTCCAAAATCTCTACTGTATCCTCACAAATCTTTTAAACTCTCTCCTCCTCTCTCTGCAGAATTAATTGTAAATCTTTCCTCTATCCGATGTGCTCGGGAATTTTTTATTAATGTATTTCTCCTCTCTTCTCATACTATTTCCTTTCATCTCGTCTCCTTCATCTCGTCTCGCTCTGTCCTCATGACGATTTCGAAATCTCCCATCTCCTGTGTCCTGATAACGATTTCAAAATCTGTGCTCTGTGCTCTCACCTCTCTTCTGTTTAGTATTCCACAGTCTGTCCTCTCACCTCACAACTGTTTCTAGATCTCTCATCCTATCTCCACATAATCAATTCTACATCTTTCCTCTATCCTCTCTCCTCATAACGATTTCCAAATCTCTCCTTTCTCCTCATACTTGTTTCCAAATCTCTCGCCTATCATCTCTCCTCTTTATTAATTTGAGATCTCTCCTCCTATATCCTCATAACGATTTCCAAATCTCCCCTATCTCCTATCTCCGATAACGATTTCGGAATCTGTCTTCTGTGCTAAGTCGTCTCTCAACTAAGTCCTCCAAATACCTACTGTCTCCTCACAAATGTTTACACATCTCTCCTCCTCTTCCTCCGCATAACTAATTCTAAAGCTCTCCTGTATGCTCTCTTGTCATAAATTTAATAATATCTCTTTTCTCTGTCTCCTTATAAGTATTTCTAAATCTCTCCTGTGCTGTGTCCTCTGAACGATTTCCAATCTCCTTACTCCTCATAATGATTCCAATTTTGTCCTCTCATGTCTCGTTTTAATTAATTTGAGCTCTCCATTATGTTCTCATAACGCTTTCCAAATATCTCTTCTGTGCTATCACCTCCCTCCTCATAAGTATTCCAAAATCTCTACTGTCTCCTCACATGTTTACAAATCTCTCCTCCTCTATCCGCATAATTGCTTCTAAATCTCTCCTCTATCCTCTCTCCTCATAACTATTTCAAAATCTCCCGTCTCCTGTGTCCTGATAACGATTTCCAAATCTCTGCTCTCTGCTCTCACCTCTCTTC